>NC_135312.1:14503890-14808797 GCF_048772815.1 Callospermophilus lateralis
TCTTTCCATAAGACTCTAGTAGTAACAACCTTATCCAGTTTTAACTACCACAATGTCTCCAGACTTTGTCATGTATCTTCTGGGGCCCAGACCAAATTTCCCTTGATTGAGAACTGCTGTTTAGAATTTATAGGTCAGATGGTCTCTGTTGTAACAATTAAAGCAGCCATCGACAATATGTAATCAAAGGAGCAATGCTGTGTTCCAATAGAACTTTATTTATGGACAGCAGAGTTCAAATTTTATGTAATTTCATATATATGAATCATTTTTTTCCTCTCATTTTGCTTCATTTTCATCCTTTAAAATATTTTTTAAAATATTCTTCATTCATGGGATGAACATGATTTGCCAATTCTTGATTTGATAGAATGACAACACACACACACACACACACACACACACACGCACACACACGTCCCTGCATAAATACCTGATGTGCAAAAATGAATTGCATGTTTCATCATTTGTCAAGCACTGTCAAGAAGATATGTAAAGAGATTGACAGTATTAGTACTGAGGAATATTCTCTGCAGAGACAGCTGCACAGATATGGAATTGAACTATTCTAATGTGTAACCAGTGGTCCAGGATCAGGGTGGTAGAGAGGCATATGTTCTAAAACATGTCAATAATATATCAATTGATATTGGTGTGTCTATGTGTGTGTGTGTATATATGTATATATATGTATGTATTTTTATATACATTTCACTATTTCAAAAAAGAAACTCCAACAATAAAATAATCTTTCAGCCTACTTTTCTGCACATTTGTAGTTTGTCAGTTGCTGGTGGTAGTTGTTTTGTCTTGATTCTTAGGTTTGCATGCACAGCAACAGGTTTTTCAGGTAATTGTAAAGACACTAGTTCCTTATGTGCTGGGTTTTGCAGCAAAAGCAATCATAAATGCATCAAGTATATGGACCAACTCATTTATCAGAAAGTTGAAATCAATAAATACTGACTTTGATTTATATCAAGAACTAATTTGAGTCCTTCCTCCCACATGAACCCAAAGGAACCCTTTGAAGATGTCAAGGAAAGAGCCACCTACATGATGCTGAGGTAAGCATAATAAGATGTAGTACATTCAGTTTGAGAAAAATGAGAATTTTTTTTCCCTTCATTTCCTTGAGTTGGCTCCATTGACCAAGTTCCTGCCATCTTCAGACTAGTGGCTACAATAACACATACTGATGCAGAAAACTCAATACCATACTGACTTTTCCAAGTAACTTTAATCTTAACTTGGGCCGCAAACATTCACAGTGGCTATCCCAACTGAGTCATACAATTTTCAAGAAAAATATCAATGTCACTTGTGGGAATCTGTGGTAACCACTGAAATGGATAAAATTAAGGGTTAAGCTACCTTGTGGCCCAACCATGTCTGTGTAAGTATCTAGCCTAACAGTTATTCATCTTACCTCTTTTCCAAATAGTGCCTTAACACTAATACTCTGAGAGACGAAATGCATAATAACAATTCAGGAAATGACTGATCCTGATTGGTACAATTTTCTAAATGACTAAAATGTACTTATTTGACTATATATCTATAGATAGAGATATAAATATGCATGTACATGTATATATATTCATGTGGTTGTATGTACGTATTATTTTTCAGTGTGCTATGCATACCTCTGTTATAGGTTTATGTCTTTTTTTCATAATCTAGTTGGTAACTGAAATTTATGTTTTATGAGATCATCCCAAAACATTTTGAGGGAAGCAAGTATGACTTGTTGAAATCTTAAGACACAAGAGTACTTAGCACAGTATTTATGTATTATAATAAAATAAATTATATGTTTATTTATTTATAATAAATAAACATTTGATGCATTTCAATTTAACTGCTTGAAAATTCAGTAGTTTCCGAAAACAAAGACATTTAAAGTGACATTTCAGAGATAATTATGGTATGTTGTTCCTGTTATGAGTAATTACTCACCAATATTATAAGAACAATTCTGCAAAACAACTTGTAATTATTAATTTTTATTATTACCAAGCAATAGCAAAATATTTAGACTACCCACAAGTATCCAATTGCCCAAAAAGATTTTGATTACCTTATAAAATGACATGCAGAAATTATAGGTATTGCTTAATCTGAGTTTTCAGGCCTTTGATTTGAAGGAAAGGCTGTTAATTTTAAAAAAACAAATAATTTAATCAATTAATTAAATTTGAAGGGAGACAACAACCCTACTTGGAGTGGCATTTAAAATAAAGATAATCTAATAAAGGTGTCCTCACACCTGTTTGTGTGTCAATATCACTTGGAGATCTTATTAAGAGCCAAATTGCTCTGCTGCACCCTTAAAGTCTTTGCTTCAATAGGTCTATGTAGGCTAGCACAGAAACTGACACTTTTAACAGGCGTCAAAGTGCTGCTGGTGTTGCTAATAGGGAGACTTCCCTTTGAAAACGACACCTCTTGATGTGTCCTGTATTCAACGTTAGCACGTCTTTCATTCAAGTTAGGCAACTCACCTCCTTCTTTTGCACTCAAGAAAACTGACAGAGTTGATATCCATTGATAATTTTTTAAAAATCTTATTTACAGGGTTTTTCTATGGGATATTTTCTTCCCCATATTTATTGGAAAATTTATGTTTTTTTTAAATCTTTAATATCGCTACAAACATTTAAAGAAACCAAGGAAGAAGAAAAAGTATTAAAATTCTCCTTCAAGAATTAAAACACAACAAGCAACATAGAAATATTACTGACTAGAGGAAAATGCTGGCTTAAGGCAAGGGCTGGGAACACTATCATGCAGAATCAATGTTTTAGGTCAACATTTCCAGTAAACAGGACAGAGCATCTAGGAGAGATGATATTATATTGGTTTTAGCTTGATGTCTTCTCATAAGCTGTGTTCATTGTCCCATGCATTGCTAAAGGTGAGCCATTTTTGTAAACAAATAAGAACTTTACATATTATAAACTTTACACAAACCATAAAGATTATGAGAAATATCACATTTAGGAGGTAAAATATATATTTTTTTTAATTTTTAATTTTTAATTTATATATGACAGTGGAATGTATTACATTCTTATTAAACCTATAGGGCAGATTTTCTCATATCTCTGGTTGTGTACACATTATATTCACACCAATTTGTTTCTTCATGCCTATACTTTGGATAATAATGATCATCACATTCCACCATCATTAATAACCCCATACCCCCCCACCCCTCCAACCCCTCTGCCCTATCTAGAGTTCATCTCTTCTTCCCATGCTCAAGCTCCCTATCACACTATGGATCAGCACCCTTATATCAAAGAAAGCATTCAGCATTTGGTTGTGGGGGATTGGCTAACTTCACTTAGCATTATCTTCTCTAACTCCATCCATTTACCTGCAAATGCCATGATTTTATTCTCTTTTATTGCTGAGTAATATTCCATCATGTATATATGCTACATTATTTATTCATTCATCTATGGAAGGGCATCTAGGTTGATTCCACAGTTTAGCCATTGTGAAGTGTGCTGCTATAAACATTGATGTGGCTGTGTCCCTTTATATGCTGTTTTTAAGTCCTTTGGGACAGCTGGGTCAAATGGTGGTTCCATTCCCAATTTTCCAAGAAATCTCCATACTGCTTTCCACATTGGCTGCACCAATTTGCAGTCCCACCAGCAGTGTATGAGTGTGTCTTTTCCCCCACATTCTTGCCAACACTTGATGTTGATTGTATGCATAAGAGCTGCCATTATGACTGGAGTGAGATGAAATCTTAGAGTGGTTTTGATTTGCATTTCTCTAATTTCTAATGATTATGAACATTTTTTCATGTATTTGTTGATTGATTGTGCATCATCTTCTGAGAAGTGTGTCTTCAGATCCTTGGCCCATTTATTGATTGGGTTATTTGTTTATTTGGTGTTTAGCTTTTTGAGTCATTTATATACCCTAGAGATTAGTGCTCTGTCTGATGTGTGAGGGGTAAAGATTTGCTTCCAAGATGTAGACTCTATATTCACTTCACAGATTGTTTCTTTTGCTGAGAAGAAACTTTTTTGTTTGAGTCCATCCCATTTATTGATTCTTGATTTTAATTCTTGTGACACAGGAGTCTTATTAAGGAAGTTGGAGCCTAATCCCACATGATGGAGATTAGGGCCTACTTTTTCTTTTTTTTAGATGCAGGGTCTCTGGTTGTATTCCTAAGTCCTTGATCCATTTTGAGTTGAGTTTTGTGCATGGTGAGAGAAAGGGTTTTAATTTCATTTTGTTTGCATAAGGATTTCCAGTTTTCCCAGCACCATTTGTTGAAGAGGCCATCTTTTCTCCAATGCATATTCTTGGAACCTTTGTCTAATATAATATAATTGTAGTTTTGTGGGTTAGTCTCTGTGTCCTCTATTCTGTACCATTGATCTACCAGTCTGTTTTGGTGCCACTACCATGCTGTTTTATTACTATTGCTCTGTAGTATATTTTGAGGTCTAGTATAGTCATGCCACCTGCTTCCCTCTTCCTGCTAAGGATTGCTTTAGCTATTCTGGGTCTTTTGTTTTTTCAGATGAATTTCGTGATTGCTTTTTCTATTTCTATGAAGAATGTCATTGGAATTTTGATCAGAATTGTATTAAATCAGTATAGTGCTTTTGGAAGTATGGTCATTTTGATATTATTAACTCTGCCTATCTAAGAGCAAGGTGGATCTTTACATCTTCTAAGGTCTTCTTTGATTTCTTTATTTAGGGTTCTGTAATTTTCATTATGTATACTTTTCATCTCTTTCATGAAGTTGATTTCCAAGGTTTTTTTTTTTTTTTGAGGCTATTGAAATGGGGTGGTTTTACTGTTTCCCTTTCTGTGGATTTGTCATTGATGTACAGAAATGTCTTTGATTTATGGGTGTTGATTTCATATCCTGCTCCTTTCACAAATTTATTTACTAGTTCTAAAAGTTTTCTGGTAGAACTTTTAGGGTCTTCTAGGTACAGAATCATATCATCAGCAAATAGTGACAATTTGAGTTCTTCTTTTCCTATGTGTATCCCTTTAGTTTCTTTCATCTATCTAATTGCTCTGGCCAGTGTTTCAAGAACTGTGTTAAATAGAAGTGATGAAAGAGGGCATCACTGTCCTGTTCCATTTTTTGAGGGAATGCCTTCAATTTTTATCCATTTAGAATGAATTTGGCCTCAGGCTTAGTGTAGATAGCTTTTATAATGTTGAGATATGTTCCTGTTATTCCAAGATTTTTTAGTGTTTTGAACATAAAGGGGTGCTGTATTTTGTCAAATGATTTTTCTGCATCCATTATGATCATATGATTCTTATCTTTAAGTCTATTGATGTGATGAACTACATTTGTTGATTTCCATAAGTTGAACCAACCTTGCATCCCTGGGATGAATTCCACTTGCTCCTGGTGCATGATCTTTTTGATATGTTTTTGTACTCAATTTGCCAGAATTTTATTGAAAACTTTTGCATCTATATTTATTAGAGATATTGGTCTGAAGTTTTCTTTCTTTCTTTCTTTCTTTTTTTTTTTTTTTTTTTTTTTGATGTGTCTTTGCCTGATTTTGGAATCACAGTGATATTTGCCTCATAGAATGAGTTTGAAAGTGCTGCCTCTTTTTCTATTTCCTGAAATAAATTGTGCAGTATTGGTATTAGTTATTCTTTAAAGGTCTTGTAGAACTCGGCTGAATAGCCATCCAGTCCTGGGCTTTTCTAGGTTGTTAGACTTTTGATGGTGTGTGCTATTCTGTCACTTAAAATTGATCTATTTAAATTGGGTATATCATCTTGATTCAATTTGGGCAAATTATATTACTCTAGAAATTTGTTGATGCCTTTGATACTTTCTATTTTATGGAGTCCAGGTTTTCAAAATAATTTCTATATTTCTGTAGTGTCTGTTGTTATGTTTCCTTTTTCATCACATATATTAGTGTTTTGAGTTTTCTCTCTCCTTTTCTTTGTTAGCATAGGTAAGGGTCTGTCAATTTTAATTATTTTTTCAAAGAACCAACTTTTTGTTCTGTCAATTTTTTTCAATTGTTTCTTTTGTTTCAATTTTATTAATTTCAGCTCTGATTTTAATTATTTCCTGTCTTCTACTGCTATTGTTATTGATTTGTTCTTCTTTTTCTAGGGCTTTGAGATGTAGTGTTGAGTCATTTATTTGTTGTCTTTTTCTTCTTTTAAGGAATGAACTCCATGCAATGAACTTTCCTCTTAGAACTGCTTTCATAGTGTCCCAGAGATTTTGATATGTTGTATCTATGTTCTCATTCACCTCTACAAAGTTTTTAATCTCCTCTTTGATGTCTTCTGCCACCCATTGTTCATTCAGCAGCATATTATTTAGTCTCTGGATGTTGGGGTGGATTTTATTTCTTATTTTATCATTGATTTCTAATTTCATTCCATGATGATATGGTATAATGCAGGGTATCTCTACTTTTTTATATTTTCTAAGAGATGATTTTTGGCATAGTATATGGTCTATTTTAGAGAAGGATCCATGTACTGCTGAGAAGAAAGTATATTCTCTCATTGAAAGATGGAATAATTTATATATGTCAGTTAAGTCTAAGTTATTGATTATATTATTGAGTTGTATAGTTTCTTTGTTTAGCTTTTGTTTGGAAGACTTATCTAGTGATGAAAGAGGTATGTTAAAGTCACCCAAAATTATCGTGTTGTGGTCTATTGACTTTTGAACTTGAGAAGAGTTTGTTTGAAGAACATAGCTGCTCCATTGTTTGGGGCATATATATTAATGATTGTTAAGTCTTGTTGGTGTATGATTCCCTTGAGCAGTATGTAGTGTCCTTTTTTGTCCTTTTTGATTGACTTTACTTTAAGGTCTTCTTTATTTGATATAAGGATGGAAAACCCTGCTTACTTCTGCAGTCCATGTGAGTGGTATGATTTTTTTCAACCCTTCCCCTTCAGTCTGTGGATGTCTTTTTTCTATGAGATGAGTCTCTGTGGGCAGTATATTTGGGGGTCTTTTTTAAATCCAATCTGCTAGTCTGTGTCTTTTGATTGGTGAGTTTAGGTCATTAACATTCAATATTATTATTGAGACATGATTTGTATTCCCAGCCATTTTTGTTTATTTTTGGTATTTAATGTGACTTGGTTTCTCCTCTGAGTAGATTTTCCTTTAGTGTAATCCCTCCCTCTACTGATTTTCATCATTGTTTTTCATTTCCTCTTTGTGGAATATGTTGTTGAGGATGTTTTGTAGTGCAGGCTTTCGAGTTGTAATTTCTTTTGACTTTTGTTTATCATGGGAGGTTTTCATTTCATCATCAAATCTAAAGCTTAGTTTTGCTGGATATAAGATTCTTGGTTGGCATCAATTTTCTTTCAGAGCTTGGTAAATGTTGTTCCACGATCTCCTGGCTTTGAGGGTCAGGGTTGAGATACAAATTGGTCTCCACCTATATGTGATCTGATTCCTCTCTCTTGTGGCTTTTAAGATTCTATTGTTATTCTGTATAACAGGCATTTTCATTATAAAGTGCCTTGGTGTAGATCTGATGTAATTTTCTACATTTGATGTCCTGTAAGCCTCTTGTATTTGGTTTTCCAATTTGTTCTTCATGCTGAGGAAATTTTCTGATATTATCTCATTGAAGAGATTGTGCATTCGTTTGGTTTGAAACTCTGTACCTTCGTCTATCCCAATGACTCTTAGATTTGGTCTTTGGATGCTGTCCCATACTTCTTGGATGTTCTGTTCATAGTTTCTAACTTTCTTTACTGTGTGATCAACTATATTTTCCAGATTGTATACTTTGTCTTCATTATCTGACGTTCTTTCTTCCAAGTGATCTAGTTTGTTGATTGTA
This sequence comes from Callospermophilus lateralis, assembly GCF_048772815.1. Classification (NCBI taxonomy): domain Eukaryota; kingdom Metazoa; phylum Chordata; class Mammalia; order Rodentia; family Sciuridae; genus Callospermophilus; species Callospermophilus lateralis. Next base: position 14,511,744 of record NC_135312.1, read on the forward strand.
CTTCCTATTGAGTTTTTTTATTTGATTTATTGTATGCTTCCTTTCAAGGATTTCTGACTTTTTTTTCAGGATCTCTCTCTCTCTTGAAGTAATCTTTTGCTACCTGAATTTGTTCTCTTATCTCATTGTTAGAGTGATCAATTATTTCCTGTATTTGCTCATTTAGGTCATTCTTTAACTCACAGATTATTTTAATTATGAACCTTATGAACTCCTTTGTAACATTTCATCAACTTTGCTGTCCATAGGTTGTTATTATAGTGTCCTGGTTTGTTTAGGGCACTTTCCTCCCTTGTTTTTTCATGTTGTCTACGTGTCTTCCTTTCTTGCAGTGTGAATCTGAGATATTACAGTTTCTTCCTATCTTGTAATACTGGTGCAGATTGTCTGTACCTCACCTTGATTTTGGGCTTCCAGACTCTGCTGGTGTCCCTCAAAATGCTACTGCATCTTGTGTCTGGGTCCCGCATAAGTTGGAGTGGGTGGATCTGGGCTTCTGGGCTTGACCTCCCCTGGTAGCCTGTTGGTCAGAAGGGGTGGTCTTGCACCAGAGGCTAGGCTCTGGCAGTGTTTGCCCCTCTAGGAAAAGGGTGGACCAGGCCTGCTCTGCTCCTGGGCCCCGCAGGTGGATTTGGGCTGCTGGACTTGACCTCCCACAGTACACAGTAGTCTGCTAATAGGAAGGGGCAGTTGTGCACCAAAAGCTAGGCTCTGGTGGTGTCTGGGAAAGAGGTGGACCAGGCCTGCTCTGCATCTGGGCCCTGCAGAGGCTGGTGTGGGTGAATCTGGACCTCCCACTGTAGTCTGCTGGTAAAATATGTTTTTTGATTGCCAATTTCCATGATTCATTAGATTAATTTAACTATGATAAGAAATTTGAACATTACATTATTCACTAGTTAACTATTAATGTGCACTAGCATTTTTCAGCATTTCAGTATTAGCTATAGCTCATGGTAAGTACCTTACCAGGATTAATACACAAATGATGGAATGTTGTGAAATACTCTGACATGAAATCAAAATCTAATATTAAAATGTTCATTATTGCAAAGAAGTATCATTTTCAGTAACAAATAAAAATTGTGGCAAGTGGACAAAACTTGTATTACTTAAAGTTAAATGAACTCACAGGGAGCCCTATACATCTCTACAACAAACTACAGATACTTTGCAACACACATAACATCATGACTAATTTCAATTCAAAAGGAAATTAATTTTCTACATCTGGAATATATGCTATAAAACAATATGTATATATTAACATTTTATGTTATCTTTCCATTTTAACTATTTTATTTGACATTTATTTTTGTTCCCTCTCATTTGTATTATGAAATATATATATATATATATATATATATATATATATATATATATATATTAAAGTTAAGATTATTTTTGTATGTTATTTAAATATAAAATGCTGCCATATATTGCTAATGAGAACATTAATAAATCATGCACTTATTCTGTCAATTTTGTTTTTTACAGGATATTCATAAAACTATTGATGTAAATCTACTGTAGGAAAAAAAATTTACTATTTTTATGGTTATTTATTATTAGCAAAAAAAATCTAAAGTGACATAAAAATTATAATATTGATAATTCCTACAAGTTACCAGGAATTCCAATTTCTTATTTCCAAATCCAAAGTTTAATATTTGCCAAGATTTGGAGATGGCACATTTGCAACAATAAGAGACACACATTTTCAAGTTTCAAGTTTCACAAAGTAGCAAACACGAGATTTATTTGGGCCACAACCTAATATCCCCTCTGCCCAAACCTACCCTTTCTGCAGATTCCTCTACTCAGTGCACAGTTAGCTCATTCCTAGAGCCCTTCAGGAAGAACTCTCGAAGCCACTTGTCTCTTTCCTTCTCCTCAGGCCCCACACCCAGTTCGGTAGGAAATCCTGTTGGCTCTGTCTTCTAGATGCATCCTGAATCCGACCACCTCTCCACCACCCGGGGCCAAGCTGCTACAGGGTTCACTTGAACCACTCCAATAGCTTTCTCATCAGTCTTCCTACCTGTCATTCTCAACACAGCTGCCATAGTGACCCCTTTAACACTCTTCTGCAGTATATCCCCAGTTCAGAGCAAAACACAAACTCCTTACAGAGGACTTGTGAGGCCCTCCATGTCCTATCCCTATTAACTCTCTGACCTCATCTCCTACCATTATCCCTTTTGCTCGCTCTCTTCCTTGGACATACCAGTCTCATTTTTCTTCAGGTCATTAAACTTGCTATTCCCCCTGCAACATTTTCCATAGATACTTTCCTTATTCACTCAGCTCATTGGTAAGCATAAGTGTCACCATATCAAATGATTGTAAAATATTAACAAAGCACATGGATGTACAGGTAATAGTAGATATTGCCTCCCTGTATTATTATTGACTGTAATTATACTTTGGGAATAGTGTATACTCTCTCAATTCCCCAATTAAAGAAATATTTGTTTCATGAACCTACAACTCAAATCTTATTGCTAGGATAGAATTTTTTAAGGGTCCTTCAGCACGTGACCCTAAACAAAACTATTAAACACTTCTCTGATTTTCCTAAATCCTGAAGTATGATTATTTTTTTTCTTACATTTTATTTTATTTCTGTTATACTGTGTCATGGGCTAAATTGTGCCCCCTCAAAATTCATTCAATGGGGGTTGAAATCCTCACCACAGTGCCACAGAATGTGACTGAACTTGGGTATAGGGTCTTTTAAAAAGGTAATTAAGTTAGAATGAGGTTGTTAGCGTGGGTCACTGATCCATTAGGACTGATACCTCTGTAAAGAACTCAAACCCACACAGAAGGAAGATTAGGAAAAGACAGGGACAAGATGGGCATGGACAAGCCACCGCGAGAGGCCTCAAGAAATGATTCCACCAACACTGTGATCTTAGAACCGAACTGTAACTTCATGTTATTAAAACTGCCCAGTCTATAATACTTTTTACAGCAGCCGTAACAAATTAACAGTTCTGACTCTTAAAATATTTCCTAATGTATTATGAAAGAAAAAGCCAAGTAACTAAACTGCTTGCTAAGATGTTTATTAAGATGTATATATTAGGTACTAAGGAGGATCTGATCTGCTAGCAGAGTGGCCATTAATGCTCTTTCTGACAAGTGTCCTGTTACACTTAAGGAAATGGAGGGATAATTTTTCTGTCTCCTTGACAATGACAGAGGCAGCCATGTGACTTGTTTTGGCAATAGAATGTCATCGGAAATGAGAGGTGGCAATCAAATCAAAAATTTTTTTAGAGTCATTATACAGATTGTCATGTTTACTTTTGTCTGTGTTGGTAATTGCAACGTGAAGAGGGCTGACCTCCTGAGTGCAGGTGATGTGGTGGGAACTGGTATGAGAATGGGTGAAAATCAAATCTGAGTTGTGTTGAAGCCTTGAGATTAGGCGGTTTTTTGTTACTGGAGAAAAACTTAACCTATCCTGACATATACCCAATCTGAGGTTTTTTCCGTTAATTTTCCAGTTTTTGTCTATGCTTGAGACACTGAAGTGATTATTATATTCTACATTGTTATTCTTTTTCAGAGAATTATAAGTTGTTTTTCAGTAAGAATTCCAGGAATTGTAAGTGTTCCGGACTGCATTCTGAACAAAAACACTCAACCTATTGCTTAGAGGCCTCCTGCAATGATTTCCATGATTATAAATACTCACTGAACACACAGATCCACAGAGCAGTACTTCTCTAAATGGTGGGAATTTCTGTGATGCTGCCAACATTTTCATTTTTTGTGCATAGAAGGAAAACTCTTTTGTTTTGTCTTAATTGAAAATTCCTTGAGGCTTCCTTAAGTGTCTTGCCACTGTCTTGGTGCCATTATTTTGTTGGGTTAGCATCCCCAGGAAACCTTCCTCAATCCCACTCTCTCATGGTTGTCTCAAGGGTGCTTCAAAAGGCACAACAGCCAGAAATATTACAGAGTATATTCATAATCCAAATACCTTCCCTAAGACATGGAAGGAAAAGACTCAAGAGCTGTCATACCCAATTTTGAAGGCTTTTGAGTATTCTGACTTAAAAATTCTCACCATTTAAGAAGCATATGGATGCCATGTAGTTTTCATCTTTTGCAAAAGGGTACTTTAAGAATCATTTCTGTGTCTCCTCCACCCCTACCTTCACTATCTTTATCATTTGGAAGCTACAGAGGAGTTAAATATTTCTTGAAAGGTCTTTTATTAATATAATTTTGACCATTACTTAAATGATTAAGTACTTAAGAGAGATAATCATACCAGAGATCATTTCATAAGAGGGAACCCTTGTTATCATTAATTACCATTCACTGTCCATAAACATGAACCTGCGTCAACAGTAGAGGGAAATATAAAGTTGCCAAATTATGTTTTGGTATCCTCCATCTGTTTATTTCTTTATCTCATCAGCCCCTGTTTTGGGGTTCCTTATGTTTCTTGTAGCACCAAAACTCTTACTACATCCATGATTTCATATCTAACTGAGACCCCTAAAGCACACTCAAAACTCTGGAAACACTGCCCTGTGTCTATCATTATCATATTAGGGCATAATTATGGAACTAAGTCAGAGCACTGTGGAATCCCTCTCTCTGAAATAGATTCTAGTTTTCTGGGAAAGCCAGAATAACATAGGCTTCCATTTTCAGCAATCATGTTCCTTAAATTCATATAACTACCTTTAAGAAAACAAAGCATAGCATTTTGACAGACTTCCAGTTTTATACTGACTTCAGGTATTCAAGAATTGTGAGTTCTTGACAACCTTCCAGCATAGGGTCAACACTCAAGCCTGTTTCAAGCTAGCATTGTGATTGACTCCATTACAGATATTCCACTCCCTCAACTGTACTGAAGCTTGGAGAACTTACATCAGTACCAGAGTCAGAATCTAAGCCCTTCAGAGTAATTCTATCCTTCTTACCATTGTGGTGGGCCAATCAGCATAAGGATTTATTCAAGACCATGCAAATGACCTAATTAAGGGCAACACATGAGAAAAGACATTTGGTGAGGGCTTATGGGGAAGACGCTTCCTCCATTTATAAAAGACCTTTTATAAGGGTCTTAGAAATGACCAATTTCTCTTCTCCAGAGAAGATGAAAAAAGAAGTAGCATGAAGAGGTACCATTCTTTTTGTAATCACAACGGGGAACCTACCTGACAATGACTTTGATGTCTGAAAGCAGAAAAAAAAAAAAAAAAAAAAGAAGAAAGCAGGTCCTTTGTAACTTCATTTAGTTACTGAACCAAACTCATCCAGTTGTAATGGTTTGGATTTGAAATGTTCCCCCCCACACCAAAATTCATCTTTTGAGTGTTGGTATCCAGGGCAGCAGTGTTTATAGGTAAAGCATTTGGGAGTTCACTGGATAGTGAGGGTTCTGACCTCTTGATGGATTAACCTGTTTATGGATTTATAACTTAATGGATTATGTGGAGGTGGAAAGCACTTTAGGATGCGGAACATGGAGAAAGTAGTTATAGTAAGTCATTTGGAGCATGCCATGGAAGGTTGTATTGGGACTCTGGCATCTTTCTTTATCTCTCTGTGCTTCCTTTCTTCAATAAGGTGAGCCTTTGTTCCCCAACACCCCACTGCTATGATGTTCGACCTTGCCTTAGGCCCAAAATAGTGGAGCTAAGTGATCAAGTGCTGAAACCTCTGAAACACTGAGTCACAGTAAACCTTTTTTTTTCTTTAAGTTGGTTTTCTAGGTATTTTGTCACAGTGACACAATGCTAACATAGCTCACACACTTCTAGTTTATGTTTCCTCTGCATTTCCTTTCAATTCAATGAGATCTTCAAATCTGCTTTATTTAACAATTTTATTTTTCTAAAAGAAACAAATATCCCAACCAAAATATTCCTTCAATGCCAAACCCCTAAGAATAAGGGTCTCTAGATACTTTAAAAAGATCCACATATATGCCCAGTACCCAGGTGATACATACTACAATGTGTTTGTGTAAAAGTTATAACTTTTGGTCAAATCAGCTAATGTTAAAATACTTTTAAAGGTTTCTGTCTCCACATTGATTAAAAGTGATTCTGATAGCCATGATTAAACTTGTATTTTCTTCAATATCAATGTTTCATATATATATATATTAATATCCTAACTCTGGTATCAACTGAGAATAGAAATAAAGATATCAATGATAATGAAGTAAAAAAGAAAAACTGACTATATGCACTTAGGGGAATAGTACATAGATCATTAGAATACAGGAAAATGTTAGTTACAGAAGTTCTGGAGTTATTTATACTAATTTTTCAAATTTACTCATGGTTACCTTCAGAGTTCTCTTTGCTCTTCTTTTATTCTTTATTTTTAATAAAAATGGAAACATCCTCTATGCCAATAATAGATTTGTTATTTATCACTAAAGTAAAGATCATTATTTTTTTCTTTTATGCTTTTAGGTATAAGTAAATGCCTCAGATGTGAGGAAGGAAGATTATAATTTCTATAATTTGAGACTAAGTTTAAACATATGAATTTGAGAGGCAGATAAAAACCATAGCATTCCACCCCTGGACCTCCAAATGATTAGCTTTCTCACATGCAAAATATATTTATTTCATCCCAATGGCCCCCAAATTATTAACTAGTTCCTGCTTAGTCTAAAATTCATAGTCTCATCTTAATCAAACATGGATAAGACTCAAGGTAGCATTGCTCTTCATGTGTAAGTAAATCTGTGAAAACAAACAAGTTGTTCACTTTCAAAATACAATGGCTAGCAGGCATTTTTATGCCAGAAGAGAGTAACAGGAAAGATGAAAAGTGTTATGGGACCAAAGTCAATCTAAACCCAACAACAACAACAACAAACAACCCTTAAATCTTGTAAATAATCTTCTTTGAGAAATTAAAGCCAGAACCTCATAGAGATATCTAGATACCACATTTATCATAGCACAATTTATAACAACCATGTTATAGACTCAGCCTCAGCGCCCACAAGCCCTTATTATAGACTTTCTGAGATGGTCCTTTCTCCATGACTCTACTGGGAATCAACAAATGGATAGATAAAAAAAATATGGTACACTTACACAGTGGAACATACTCAGCCATAGAAAGAATGAAATCAGGTCATTTACTGCAAAGTGGATGCATCTGGAGATCATAATGTTGAATGAAATAAGCCAGACTCAGAAAGACAAGTATCACATACATGTTTTCCTTCACACATGGAAGAATAATGAAAAGGAAAGAAAAAAATGACATGAACATAGGATGGAGACTATTAAGAAGGAAGAAGGGGATCAGGGAGAAAGATAAGGCAAGGGTGAGAGAGGGTGGGGGAATTGATGGTATATGCTTAAATGAATATGACACAATGAAATCCAGCATTCTGTATAATTAAAATTCTCTAAAAATAGCTTTTTGCTCCATGATCCATCTTCTGGAAATATTGCAATAGGAGTCAAGCACCCAGTGCCCTGGACATACTGGGAAAGAAGCTAAGACCTCGTGGTCTTGCTGGGTACCCCACACAGTGGCTCTCAGGGTTTGGAGTCTGGAGTCTACAGGTCTCACAGGCTGTGCAGGTGGCTCTACAGTTATTTGATCTTAGGGGCAGGCCAGTTCTCATGGCCTCTTCAGACTTTGCCTTCATGAAGACCCTGTTGTGGCCCTGATACCATGGCTCTACTGGCTCTTGAGAAGAATGTGAAGAATTCAACATGTAAACTTGATATGTGACAATTCAGACCATGGTATGATTTTTATCCAATGAGTTCAGGGTGGGGAAAGCAGAATTGAACTGGGAAAAGAAAAAGTTCATTAATTCAGAACTTTGCAGGGTTGGAAAAGTACCTGTATATTATCTCCAAACAGTAAAAGTGTGAAGATAAAGGAAAAAAATATTCATTAAAACTTTCAAATGATTGGAAGCTCTCAGGGCAAAGTTTAGACTAAAATTGTGGGGTCTTTCATTGACATAAATCAACCTAATGAGAAGATTGAATTCAGGGTGAAACCTGGAGACAAAAGCTCTACAATTCCCAAATAGCCCATCATTAATCTAGAGAGAAAACTCTACAATGGAAAAAAAATCAAGAAATATTGCTGATATGGAAATTTTGTTTCAAAACCCTCTGTAGTCCTTGTTCTTGGTCCATAGTACAGACTTGAATCCAACAGACAAGAAGTAAGACTTTTAGAAAGTTGTACTGTCAATGAAACAATAAGCACAGATGGAAATAGTCCACGCTTACTTAAGTCTTATGTTATACTTATACAAACAAACTTTTGTTAGCACAAAAAGAGATGTGCATCCCTTCAGGAGATGGTTTTCCCAGAATCCACTCTTGAGGACCCAAGAGGATAAATGGAAAAGAATACTGGCCAGAAGGCAGAACCAGAGGTCACAATGAACAATGGGTTAGGACATTCTTCCAAATATCAGAATCAGCAACTAGTCAAAGAACATTCTCCACCAGTATCTTCCTAAAGGGTAGAATTGCTAGAGATTAGTGACTGTTGTATGTCTTTCATTCTTCCCCTTTCTGAATGTACTTATTGCTGGTCTCCTGTTCTTACCCTACTAATGTGTGTTGGCTAAACAGTGACAGAGATAATAGGCTTCATTATTTATAGAGTACTGGTCCAACAAGAGCTACAATCAAGTCTGATGTAGAGACTGTTGACACCACTGAGAGATCTTGGAGTTGAGTTAGATGTGGTAAATGCAAAGTACATTCCAGTTTTCTTTCTTAGAGGACAGATTGGTTGTGTGTTCTATGTAGGAGAAGGGAGCAATGAAATATTGTGTATGCAGATCAGAAGACTGTGTCAGAAACAGTAATGCTTACCAAATATCTTCTGAATTTCCATACATTTTCCAGATTCATCGCAATTAGGAAAGAACATGTGACTTGTTTGACTCACAGAAGAAATACGTTTTTAGGACCAAGCAGCAGATTACTAGAACAAGATGACACAGTGTTCTTTTCTTAGAGATTAAGAAGGCCCCATTTTGACTTGGTGGAACTTTAGGATCAAAGCAGTCACCACATGGAAGACAGTTGCTGTAGAAAGTCGGGTTAAAATTATTGGGGACCACCATACATTTCACCTAAGCTTAAAGTAAACTGCCATTGCATGAAGCCACAGAACTTCAGTGTCTCATGTTACTGTTATTTCCTTTTTACATATTTTTTATTATGTCATCCTGGGCCTACCCAGCATTGCCCTATAGAAATATAAGGATGAGACCTATTAGTAGCTGGCTTAGTCAAATTTCCAATACTGTGACAAATGTCAGAGATAATCAAGTTAAAAAAGGAAAGATTTATTTTGACTGACAATTTCAGAGGTTCCCGTCCATGGTGACTTCTCTCCATTATTTTTGGTTCTATGGTAAGGCAGAGCATCATGATGGGGAGGGTTTGGTGGAGCAAACAGGAGAGACAGGGTTGGGGGAGGAGAAAAGAGACAGGGAGAGGCTGGATGCTGGATGCCGCAGTCTGGCTGGGCACAAAATCACGAGTCACTCAAGCAGGAACAAACTTTATTTCTGAAACTCCCGCCAATGCCACGCACACTCCCGGGAAATATGCCAAACCACACAGGCGGTGTTCTCCCGGGCCACACTACACCAACAGGAAATCCCTCCTCTGGAATTCCCTCCTACCGCACTTCCCCAACCAATGGGAACTCTCCAGGAGTCCTGCTAGAGCTCCAAAGTAGCAGGCGGAGACAGACAGCAGGGGTCTAATATCCAATTGAATGCAGATCTTAATATAATCATATCATCTCAATGGCTTGCTGGCATAACCTTTCAACCAAAAATGCCATGCATCATTCCTACTTGGCTATGGCTCTCAGCAGCTGGAGACAAATTATCATCTTCCAAGGCAGGTTTCTAGTAAACCACTTCCTTCAACTAAGCCCCACCTCCTACAGTTTTCACTGTCTTCAAATAGTGTCCCAACTCTCAACAATGAGCCTTTGAGGGATATTTTATGTCCAAATTATAACAGTAGCCAAATTTTAAAAATATGAGAATCAGGTGAGATTAGTTTTACCAATATATTTTGTCCAACTCAACATATCCAAATACTATAAATATAAAAATTAATGGTATATTATATGTATACTATATATATATAATATACTATATATATTGTACATGTCTTAGAAATCATATCATAATTCAGACTAGCCACATTTCAGTTGGCCATCTTGGAGGGTGTCTTGGGATGAAGTCAGCAATTAAATCACTGAACTTTGAACAAGCAAATTTCCCTCACTGATAAGAGGGGATTTTCCAGAATGAATTATAGTTAAGATTTTAAATGCATTTGAGATTATACAGATAAAATTGGAAGAAAATAGAAGTAAAATAAATTCTTTCTTTAAAAACGGTCTCAAACACAGAATTTCATTAATTGCTAAAATGTACATTTCTGTGTCTGATAACTGAAGCAGTTGTAATGGCAGCAGTAATTTGAGCAGCTGCCATGAATGTTTTCCTGTTCCCTCTTTCACATAGTGCAATGACCTTGAAACCAGAAGTCCACTGCAGCTCTCTTGTATCTATTCTTTTAGCCTCTTCATAGTTTTCTAAGTAGCTAATTCCTTTCTGCATGACATACCTCCTGAGGCTTACTTTTCCTACATTAAGCCTGAAGAAAGAATAGAGGGTTGTTTTTAATGAATTGTTAGATTTTTAAAATTCAGGATTAATTATTGTATAAACTAAGTTGCTATATGAAAGAGAAGCTAAAATATACTTATCTAAATAAATTTATTTCTCCTTTTAATAAGTCTAGACATACATGCACCTTTTAATTATTCTAGACATATATTGCTCAAAATGAGCATTTGACTTGTAAATGGGTATAGATTATTTTATTACATTAATTACTTTCAAACCTCAGGCCTCAGGAAGAAGGTGTCTCTTACTTAAGAGTTTGTGTTAACAAGTTCAGGAGAGGAGTAGTTGGAAGCTGCCCACAGGAGTATTGCACAGGAGGGTTGACCCCTGTGGATCTGGAAAGGGTTTTCAATGTTCTGTTAATATATTAAACCAAATCATAGGGATAAAGTTAGAGTAGGGAGGAGAGCATTTTTTTCTTTTCTTTATTTTACTACTATTACTGCTACTATTATTTGCAAATGGAATTCTGTAAGTCATAAAATATGATAAATATGATCATGCCAGGATGTTTTATTAGCCAAAAAAATATTTTGGTTGCATATTTTAAAGAAAATATATGAACTGGCTTCAATGAATTGCTGGTTCGGAAAACTAAAAATCTGTTTGTGGGGGGAACAGATTAGTTTTCAAGCAAAGCTGGGTTCAGGATGTCAAATATTGCCATTAGGACCCAGCTTTATTGTTTCCACTTTATTTTTTTTAATTCTCTTCTGAGTCCATAATAAGTTACTATCTCCCATTGGTAACAAGGTAGCAGGGAGCAATACCATCCTCTTAGCTGTTCAAAAGGGGAAAACATCTTTTTTTTCCAATATAAATTCAATAACAGCTCCTGAGACTCACAAGAATTGATTGAAACAGTTCACATACTCATCCCTCCATCACATCCCAGGCAGGATATTTAATACTCTGATTTGATGATACTTATACTTTGAAGAGGAAAGTGAAATCAACTCTAACAAAATGTATGGAATGGCATTGGGCAATTGATATTTTTCCCAGTGAAAATAACTAGGTTCTTTTTAGAAAAAGAAGGTACATATATGAAGCATGCAACTATTTTTTTAAGTTAATCTTAAAATACATAATATACTTAGAAATATAAACCATTCACCTATAAGTTATATCTTGTAGATTTAATGCTATATTTTATTTTTAGCATCAAATTTGGAAAACTTATTTGATAAAAACTATTTTATATCAAAGGCAGAAAATAAACATAAGTAAGTACATAATAAATATTTCTTGAGTACATAAGTGGATTTATAGTAGAAAGTTTATCAGATGTATATTTCCATATTTTAAAAATTTCCTCAAATATTCTACTTTAAAACAATATCTATAAATGTTTTCATGTTTCTATGGGTTAGCAAATTGGTCAGGCCTCAGTAGGAATGTCTCATCTCTATGGTCAGTTGGGCTCATTCATGCATTTGTAGTCAGTTTTCAAATGTCAAGTTTCAACAGATATGAAATATTTCTGACTTATCCCAGGAAACCTTAATCACACATTTGGAAGTTGTCAGAAAAAAGAGGGATCACTGGATTGTATATCTGCCATAAGTCTGCTGACTGATGACTGACTTTCTCTTGTGTGATTTTGTTCAAAAACTTCAAAATAAGAGAAGCCCCAGTGCGGAGCATTTGGGAGCCTCTTCTTATATAGTATTTGCTAATGTCCCATTGATGAATATAAGTCACAAGGAGTGGAGAAATAGATTCTAATGTCATCATAAGAGAAGCTGGAAAACAGTAAGACCTTTTCATTTTTTCAATTTACCTTTGTCCAACTTATGGCCACAATTAGTTTCACTCCTCCTACCTGAAAAATAATGCATCTCCCCAATAAGTCCAATAAAATCTCAACAAATTTTAACATTGGATCCAAAATTTAACATCTTATAATCCTTATCTGGTCTAAGATAAAAATATCTCTTATGACTCATTTCCTATTGATTCAGTGATATGTGAACTAAAAAGATAAATTACCCTAAATTGTGTGGATAGAAAATTAGATTCTCCCATTCCAAGACAAAGTATAGAAGGCACTGGTTCATAGCAATTCTGAAATTTATTCAGGCACATAATATCAATTCATGTTGCTCAGTAAACACAACATTTTCTTCATTGGAGATAGACTTTTGTTCCCTACTAGACATTCCTAAGTCTATTTTTCTCCATGGTTCTTGACTCTGCCCTGAGTCATTCTTCCTTTTAGAAAAGAACATAAGTATTTGCTTAGCCCATTTTCTTTTTTATTAAGTTGAGGGCCCAAAACACTTTTCAATTTGAACTAACTCTGTCACTTTTAGTAAAATTGACATCACTTTGATAAATGCCATTCTCTTTAGATTCTATGGATTTTCTCTGAATTCATAGACACTAGTGCTATATTTGTTAAACCAAGTCATATGGCCAAATGCACACTCAAAAGGTGGAAAAAATAGTTTCCATCTCTTGTGAAAGGAGTTACAAGACATAATGGCCTTTTCTTTAAATTAGTCATATAATATGAGATTTTTAACATTCAGTGGGAAATTCTCACATTTACTTACCATAAATAAGAAAAAAATATTTTGTAATATAAGTTCCTGATTTTTATGCACATTGACTTTTTTCCAAGCTTACTTCCCATGAACAGTTAACATTACATTCAGACCAATAAAGAATAAAACAAATGTAGAATGTGTAAAAGGCTTAGATATGACATGACATTCATAAATGAAGAAGCCATTTCTTATATTTAATTCACTAACCATAATCTTTAAATATTCTCAGAATAATATCATGAAGACCAGAGTTCTAATATGAGCATTAATACTGACCTCAACTTTTGAGTCTAAAATGAAAATATCAAATGCAACTGCAAATTAATCCAAAGATATCCTAGCATATCTTACCTCTATTGTACAAGGTAACCCTTATTCTTTGGGAAAATGAGAATATTTGTCCTTAAATATCCACATCATGGTGTTAGAATTATATTAGATTTAATTTAGGATACTGAAATCCATGGACATGGCACATTGAGGAAAGACAGTGAAATTTTTTACAAGACAGTAAATTTGTTCAAGTGCATTTTAAGGGTCACTACACTTACACAGTTTCTATAGAAACCATATTTCAATACACAATATCTAAAAGAAAATCACCTTGAAATGAACTAAAAATAGTCTTTGTATTTCATTATAGGATAAAAAGCCTTAGAACAATAAATGAGTAAAATAAAATCTATAAAATGCCTCTTTTTCCTAAGCTCATAATAAACCATAGAAAATATAAATGTTAAAAAGATCTTAAACATCAATATTTTTCCTCTTTTATATTCCTTCAAAATTGTATATTTTCCCGGCCAGCAATGTGACTCAGTGGTAGAGCACTTACTTGCATAGCATGCATGAGGCACTGGGTTCCATCCCCAGAACCACATTATAAATAAATAAATATATTGTGTCTATCTACAACTAAAATAAAAAAAAAAACATGTTTTTTTTTTTTTTTTTAAAGAGAGAGTGAGAGAGAAAGAGAGAGAGAGAGAGAATTTTTTAATATTTATTATTTAGTTTTCGGCAGACACAACATCTTTGTTGGTATGTGGTGCTGAGGATTGAACCCAGGCCGCACGCATGCAAGGAGAGCGCGCTACCGCTTGAGCCACATCCCCAGCCCCCAAATACATGTTTTTAAAAAATTGTGTATTCTCCATATTAAGGCCTGGGAAGGAAGAAGAGTTGTAGTAACTTCTACAAGGAATAGCAGCACAGTTAGATAGAAAGATACATTTACCCCTTGGAGGTTCATACTAAAGTAAAGAAGTCAATATATGCAATTGTTTGAATAAAATCTTTGCCCTGAAAATGCCAAATGTTTCTGAGAACTTCATTAACAAAACAAACAAATACAGCATTAATATTCACATTTATTCCTTCATTGTGGTTCCTGTGCTAGGCTCTGAGAACAATACTTTCATTATCATAGAAATTATCATTTATAATTTCAGTATTATAAACAAGGATTATAATGGATCAAAAATAAAGCTAGAAATATTTGTGCTTAATTTTAAAGTGTTCTTTAAATATAATCTGATGTGAAACTGGGATTTTATTTTTAAAAAAATTATCTCAGTATTGGTGATGACTTAAATTTAAATATACCTTTCTTTGAAAAAATACAAGATATAAAATCTTCTTAAATATTTAAAATATATATTTAAAATGTATATTTAAGTATGTATTTACCTTTAAAATGTATATTTTACCATATGTGAAATGTAAAGGTTATTGAGACTCTAAAGAATAGAAAACTCTATTTTCATGTAGAGGATCTGGGAAGGTGAGGGGAAACATTTGTGATATGATCTGATTGTACGTGAAAAAAAAAATGCTATTTTTAACTAGGTAGGTAGATTTCCTAAAATTTTCTTGTAGTTTTTCTTTACTACCTCTACTATTGCTTCATATTTTCAACCACTTTGACCCTGAGTTCATTTACACCCACATGGCTTAGTTATTATGCAAGAGACTACTTTTGTCAACATGACAATATTTCTTCCATGAAATTCCTCTCCAAGAATGAAAGGCTGCAAACCAGCAAATAATTTAACCATTTGTTTTAGGAAATTTTCTGGGTAAACTCTTTCCCCCTGTACGCTGTTGGTTGTTCCGTCAATACAACAGAGTAATTACCCGGACACAATTCTTGCCACACATAACAGAACCATATCCAAAATTTCCTCACCAGTTTGATAAATTATATTATGAACTTTCTCCAAATGCAGTCATTCCCTATCTTAAAAATCCATGTTAACCTTTCTTTATCCCAGATATTAATCCTTATAAATATCCATCTTTGAACTCACTATTCTATCAAGTCACTACTCTCTTGCTAGAGAAGATTAATAAATCAAATATAAGGAAACACCGAAAAGAGGAGAGAAAGAAACAGAATAGAGATGTTGGAACTCATTCACAGAATGGTGTGTGTAGCAATGAGAGGGTTTTTGTTGTTGTTGTTGTTGTTGTTGTTTTATTTGTTTGTTTTGTTTTGTTTTTGTTTGTTTTTTGCTTTTTGTTTTGCTTTGTTTTTTGCTTCTTATCTGTTGGACTGGATGCTAAAAAAGCCAACCACCTGGAAATGGCAAAGAGTATAGACAAGAAAAAAAAAAAAGCCAAAAATGGAAGACCTAGAAAGACTGAAGACGTTAAAATAACTTCTTTACTACAGGCAAATGCAACAGCAAAGACCACAGCCCCAACCCACCTCAGTTAATTCACATCAGTTGTGCTGCACCCACTGCAGGCAGTAACAAGCCCTTCAGCCCTCAACTGGTGTGGTGCCATTGGGAGTCAGGACTTTATCACCATAAAGCACTAAGAGCTCTCCCACCTCATGTCAGTGGAGACAACATGGTAAGAACAGATTTCAACATACTGGGCAATAATGGGGCACCCACCACCTCTTCTCTGGGGTGTTATCACATAAGACCTTTGTGGAAAAGGCATTTTTGTCGTGGCTCAGGGTCAAAGAAGCCATCCCAAGCAACGTCAATAGGGTCTTTCATGCCAGTAGTCAGTGGCACTATATATAATTATATATTTTATATAATAGTGAAAGTAAATGATAAAAAAACTATGTGAAATGACCTTCAAAAACATTATACATAAATTAAGATAGAATTATCCAAATGTTCAAGTAACTTGGAAGGTAGACAAAACATGGAAATAAAAGAGAAAACAAAAAGGAAAAAATCTGGAGAATAAAGCCTTTGTATAATTAACTATAAACTACATTTAATGTCTAAAATAGATTAGGTCTACACAGAACAATTATAAGAGAGATTACATTAATGCACATAAAACATAGGCTCACTATACAAACAAAACGGCTACAAGAAACCAACTTCAAATGTAATCACATTAGTAGGTTTAAAGCAACTGGATGCAAAAATTTACAGCATGCAAACATAAGCCAAAAGGTTTTAAGGATGGCTATGTTAATATTAAATAATGAAACTTAAAAGTAAAGAAAATTTCCAGGGATAAAGAGGGATACTATATTCTGATAAAGGCTCAATCCATCAGGGAGAAATGTCTATCTTAAATGTTTGTAGGAACTAAACAAAATAGCTATAATGTATACAGACTAAAAACTAATCGAATTGAAAACATATATTTGTAGTTTCAGATAGTCTTCAACATTCTTGCTTTTACCATTAAAAGAACAACTAAACTTCAAATCAGTTAGAATATATAAGAACTCAGAACACCGTTATCCAATAGCATTTACTCAACATTTAATCGAACATTCCTTTTAATAATGGCAAAATACTCATTCTTTTCAATAGCTTATTGAACAACTAAAAAGATTGACTATAAACTATCTGGGACATAAAGCAAGCAACAATAAATGTTAAGTGATTTTAATCACATTGAATATATTCTCTGACCACAATGAATCGAACTAAAAACTACTGACAGAGAGATAATGAGAAAGAAATCTGCACTTAAAAACTACTTGAGACCCTTTAAAATAACTTATGATCAAAGAATTCAGATGGGAAACCAAGAAAAGATTCCGAAACTGAATACAAACAAACAAAAAATGCCAAAATATATAGGACTCAACTATCACAATCCTAAAAGGGAAATGTAAAACTGTAAATACATGACATATTGAAAAACAGAAAAGCAACACAAAAAGAAAGAAAAAAACGTATCTAGTAAGCAAAAGAAAAGAAATACTAAATAAAATTTTATAAAGCAATGGAAAATATAAAAAAACAATAGAGAAAAAAACTCCATGAAAAAAATCTTCTTCTTTGAAATGAGCAAAACTCAATCAAGATTGATGATGAAAAAAGAGAAAACTAAAAATTGCTAATATCAGAAATTCAAAAGATTAAGTCCCTTGGCTGGGGAAATGGCTCAAGTGGTAGCACGATTGCCTGGCATGCATGTGGCCCGGGTTTGATCCTCAGCACCACATATAAAGATGTTGTGTCCGCTGAAAACTAAAAAAAAAAAAAAAAAAAATGAATTAAAAAAAAAAAGATTAAGTCCCACAAATAAGAAAAATATTTGGTTATACTACAAGGAATTCTTCACAAGAAACTTTGACAACTAAAATGAAACTTAGCAATTCCATGATATATACCAACTAAGATAATTCAGCTAATATAAAGTAGAAAATTTGAATAGATTTGTCACTATCAAAGAAATTTAATTTCTCACTTTAAAACCTTCCCAAAACAAAATCTTCAGACCCAGATAATTTACTGGTGAAATTCAGCAAATATTTACAGAAAAAAAAATGTGTGTGTGTGTGTGTGTGTGTGTGTGTGTGTGTGTAAATAAATTTCCAAATGAAAATACAGAGGAATAACAAATATTTCCATTTCTATGGATCCAGTATTAATGACTCTGATATCAAAACCATATAAAGATAGAACAATAACAACAAAAAATTATAGATATAAACACAAAAATTCTTAACAAAATATCAGCAAATAAAATTTAGCAGCATTAATGAAATGCCATAATCAGCTGAAACTTATTCCAAAGGTTCAAGCCTGGATAGGCTTCAACTTACTCTTCCTGAGCATAGCAGTCAGGACTGGAATCCGGGGACTTGGGAGGCCAGGGTAGAAGGAACACAAATTCCAAGCCAGCTTCAGCAATTCAGTGAGAACCTACTTTTAAATTAAAAATAAAGAAGAAGACATGATTAGCTCATTGGTATCATACCCATGACTTAACAAACAAAATACCTTTAATATTATCCAACATATTAATAGGCTTAACAGGAAAAATAATCACAAATTTCTTGCCAACTTTTACCTGAAAATCCATCAGATATATTTTATGATTGATCCTGATGATATTATCAGAAAACTACAATTAAAAAGGAATTTTATTAACTTGATAAAGGCCATTTACCATCCCTTCCCCAAAAAACCAAAAGCCAAAACAAAATTCCCAAACCCTGTACCTAGCATCATAATTCACAATGATATTCTTGGTGTTTTACTCCTTGCACTGGGGACGAGTTCAGATATCTGTTTTCACCATTGATATTCAACATAACACTAAAATTTCAGTCCATCACAATAAGGTGAGAAAAGGAGGTAAAAGATATATAGATTGGGATAAAAAAATAGAAATAAAACTGTCCCTATTGCAGATGACATAGTTGTCTATACAGAAGTCATAAAACAAACAAACAAACCAACAAAAAACCTCCAAATCACTCATTGCACTAGAATTGAATACAGCAAGGGTGCAGGATACCAGATGAACACATAAAAATGAATTATGTTGCAATAAATTAGCAATGATCATGTGGAAAGAAATTAAAAATGCAAAGCAATTTTCAATTAGTCAAAAAATGAAATACGTATAAATATAACAAATATTTACAGGGCTTCTGTGTCAAAAACTATAAAATATTGATGAAAGAAACCACAAAGATATATAAATGAAGACAAGTCCTGTGCATAGACATCAGCAGAATATAGTTGTCTGTTTTACCCAAGTTTTATATAAGTTGAACAGATATCATATCAAAAACCAGGCAGGTTATTTTGTAGATGTAGACAAGATTATTTTAAACCCTATATGGAAAGGTGAAGGAACTAAAGTAGCTAAAACGATTTAGAAAATGAAACATAGAGTGGGAGAAATTACTTTGCAGAATTTCAAGGTATTTCGCTGCCTTAATCTAGGCTTCTTGACTTTGTTACATAGATAGGCACAGAGATCAGTGGAATAAAACACAAGACACAGAAACAGCCTGCATTATTATAGCCAACTGATAATGCAGGTGTTAAAAAAATACTTGAACATCTTTTCTAGAAATTGTTTTGCACGTTTGCAAACCCGTGGGCAAAAAAAGCAGACCTCAAAGTAAGTCATATCTATTTTAAAAAATTCACCTTAAAATGTATCTTAGATTTTTATATAAAGCAAAACTAGGCATTTTTTAGAAAATAATAGAAATAAAATAAAAAATAAAATAGAAATTCTCAAGAACTATGGCTTAAAATACAGTTAGACACCAAAAGTATTATCTATTAAATAATAAAACTGATAAGTTAACTTCATCAAAAAAGAGATTTCTTTTCTACCAAAAAATGTCCTATTGAAAGGATTTAAATACAAGAAACAGACTGAAAGAAAACATCTTCATAAGACACATCTGATAAAGGACTCAAACCTAGAATACCCAAAGAACTCTCAAAACTCAAAGTTAAGAAAAAATTAGAGGATGAATAAAAGTTATGAAGAGACATTTCACCAAAAAGTATCTATGCCTGATACATAAGCACATGAAAAGATGTTCAACATTCCTGGTAACTGGAACATGTAAATTGATACTATGACTATGGAAAACAAGTGGATGATTTTTAAAAAATTAAACATACACTTCACAAAAACAGTTCAGCAGTAGATAAAAGTGTGTCCACACAAAAGCCTGCCACACATTATTCACAGCAGATCTATCTTTGGTAGTCAAAACCAGACACAGGCAATATGATACAACTGTGGTATAGACAAGCCATGGAACACTGGTCAGCAGGTATATAGAATTGATGCAACTTAGATTGCCTCAAGAGTGTTATGCTGAGTGAAAACAAGCTAATCCCCAAAGGCTGCAGACAACACAATTTCATTTGTGTCATGTTCTGGAAATGACAAAATGATGGAGATGGAGAGGAAATTAGTGTTTGCCAGAGACTGAGAACACAGTTAGGGGTCAGGGGTTAGGGTTAATTGCGGCCCTGCAAAAGTACTATGTGATGGAATAATCTTGTATTTTAATTACAGTGATGTCTACATGCATTTACATGTGTGTATTGAACTATCGGGACACATTACACAAATGAGAATTTTCCAGATTTGATAGTGTAGCATGTTATAGATATATAAGATATAACCTTGAAGAAAAGTGGGTAAAGATTCATGGTAACACCCTTTACTATCTTTCCAACTTCCTGTACATGTATAATGACTTCAGAATAAAAAGTTGAAACAAATGAAGGACAAAAAAATAATGGCAGATATGAGATATCAGCCAGCATATCTTTGGCACTCACAGATTTAATCAATTGACTTAGATTTCCTTGTCTATCACATGAATAATTTTAGGCCTCCTCATAATTTTAGCAACTTCTCAACCCTCTAAATTCATGCATTTCCATCATTTTCTGTTCTTATGTTGCTTTATTGCTTGGTTGACCTGAAACACCCTAGATGCCAACATTTGTCCCAGTACAGACCTATAGGAATCAAGAAGTGACAGAGGACATTCAGAATAAATACTTTGAGAATTTATAGGCCTCTCAAGATTTTGTGGGTTATAGGAGGAGCTCACAATGCTCACAGGTCACGTGTTTTCTATCACTCATACTCCATTTCTCTATTTCTATTCCTGAATATTTCTTTCCCATTTTTCACCAAAGAGTCTCAATTATTTTCCTCTCTTGCTGGCTGGGTTTGAATGCTCAGAAGTCTTAATAAGATCCTATATAGACGTTTTATGTGCCTAAATGTTACCCCAAAATATCATGAAGTATTTTCCCATAAAGAAGTTTCTTTCCATGAAAGGGGTTCTGACTAACTGTGAATGCCATCACATTTTCTCCAAATTCTTTTTTTTAGATATAGTTATTTTAAGTTAATATTAAAATACAGCCATTGTTTTACTCCGTACTAGTGATGCACTTCTAAAATTAACAATTATGTGCTATCATCAATATTTTATTTCTGATGCCACTCATATTTACTTAAGAAAAAGTACTTGATTTTAGGTTCAAAATTTCAAGAACATCATAAATATCATACAATCATGACTTTCCACAGCAGCCTTAATTATATTCTTTGTTATATTTTCCATTAGTATTTCATTCTCCTCACTTCTTGTGTTCTGAGTTTTGACACAAAAATTATCATCACTACATATATGAAGAGTCTTTTGATGATTAACATTGGATACACACATTTGTTTCTTCATTTTAAGTATAGAGGATATTTTATTTACATGTTTTCATCTAAACTGGCAACAAGTTTTTATTGCATATTACCAGAGTGGGTAAATACCTGAGTAATTCTGAAAAATTTTGTGGGAAGCATCTGGAATATGTAAGTTTCTTGTGGCAGAGACTTTTAATCCCTGGTATCCATCTTCCTTCCTTTTGGTGATAGATGCCACCAATTTTTATTTAACATCTGCTCCTAAGGAATTAAGATCACATTCTGCAGTTTCCCTTATAGATGTGTGAAGTCCACATGCTCCCAGTCTGATCAATGACAGAATCAAAATTTATGTGAAATTTTAGGAAATGTTTTTAAGAACATGAAACATGCCTTCTTCAGCCCTTTTTCTTTTCATAGACCTAAAGCATAGATATGTCAGAAACAATGATGTGGAAGTTATGTGTTGTAATTGGAAGAGCAAAAAGCTGAAGGGAACTTGGTCACGTGTGACTTTGACTCTTTACTCCAGACCCTGTGTTTCTTGCTGGTGTGTTTTTTTTTTTTTTTTTCACTCTCAGTTTGACTTCATCTTAATCTGTGCAGAATTTAGCACCAGGACATTGCATGATGTGTGTGGCCACACTAAAAATACGGCATAGTCTGAGTGAGTAGACAGCGTGTGTTGAGGCCTTTCTTAGTCCATGAAAACATTACATCAAACCCATTTCTAGTGTTCCTTGCTGGGGAAACCACAGGCAGACAAGACAGTATCATTAGGGCAAATGATAGAGAACAATGTGTTAGCTGCTCATCCACTTTCAGTAAACTTATACAAAGGAGAAATTAAATCAATCCAAGTTTACTGAAGAATTCTGTGCCGTTAGCCTACAATTTAAGTTGAGTGAAGGCCTGTGACTTGGGTTCTTACAGATGTGAAAAATCCAACTGGATCTCTACCTTACACTGAAGCTTTACTATGCAGAAATGAAAAGTAAACTTTAAAACTACCAGCATAAAAAGGTACTGGCCCTGCCGCCTTCATCTGGATAAGAATTTGTCTTGGTTCCAAGTACATTATTGAAGATGGTTTCAAGGTAGCAATCATAAATTGGAGGGTAGAGAACTCAATAGTAACACGTTTTTGCTGCAAATCATGATTCTAGTTTCTTTTCCATACTCTCTTCTAAAATTATTATGATTCCTATCTAGCTACTAAAATCAGCTTCAGATATAAATGTTATCATTTCCTTTATTTGCTCCAGATATGTAAATACATTGGTCATAGATTTTAGATAATGTTGTGGTCTTGAAACCAGCACCCTCAATAATCTTCTTCACATACTTAACATTTCAATATTTTCTTACCATTTTTTACTCAACATTTCAGATGATGTATAATTCCAAGACAATTTAGTTCCAAAATTCTAAAATCAAGACAAAGAAATTTTCAGTAAAAGAAATTAAAAATTTTCTCTCCTCACACTAAATAATTTAAAATAGGTAGTGTGTATACATACATAACTATTATGTGTAATATTTCAATGTAACCTGTGATGCAAATATATACATTGCAGATAAGAACAGCAGTTTGGCAAAGTACACTTAGTTATTCACTCAAAAATTAGAAAACAAGATGCATCAAGCACTGAGCTAGATGCATGAGATTTGAAAGTAAACAATGATCTATTCTTTGATATGAAGCATTCTTGGTGGGTTCACCATCTAATGAGGCAGACAAACACAAGTGAAGAAATCACCTCATTTATTGAGACTTCCCCTGAGCACTGGGCCCTGGGCTAAAGCTAAAACTAAATCCAATTTAATTCCTGGGATTCTATGCAGCAGATAACTGATCCTCATTTGACAGAAGGGATAACTGAGACATGGGATGATTAAATAAATTCACCAATATTACACAACAAGCAAGTAGCAGACTCAGACTCAAACCCATGCTTGTATGGTTCTTAACTCCATTCTGTATGGCTTCCTATAAATGATCATATGATTTCAAGAGTCAGAGGGAAATGCAATAATTATTCCTGCATAAAGAAGGGTGAGAGTCATCACATTTATTTCCCACAGTATCTATACAGTGCCAGGTACTTATATGTGCTTGATGAATATTTTCTGAGTTGTGTCTGATTTAATTCAAGAAAGCAGAATATATTGAAATTTATGTTGCTTTTCCACTTTTATTTGTTTAGCATGTACCTATAGAGTATGGACACAGAATGGCGTACTTTCTTTATATTCTCATTTTAATAAGTAGCCATATTTTCACATTGGAGTATCTGATATAGTTAATTTTCCTTCCTGTTTCCCCCAGCCTATCAAAAATTTCCAAATACTCTATGACCTAATAGTACAATATTTCAGTTAATATTCTAGTAATTGCTGTTTGTGAACAAAATGCATCTAATTAAACCTCGTTATGGTTATATTTGTTTTTAAATATCCTCTCTACCATTATGTCAACACACACGTTTTATATTACCTTTCCAGTATTTTTAAAGTTAATAATAACAAGTTACCAATTCATTTAATTTAAGTTTTAAAACACCTGCTGGGTGTTTTATACTTTTTATGTTTTGAGAGAGCAGGGGTTAGCTTGTCTGCAATATGGAAAGATTTTTATTTCTTTGCTCTTTCTCTCTCTCTTTTTAAAATTTTACTGCCACATCAAATTTATACCATATATCTCCATCCTATGAAAATGCCTGATTTCCAAACTATTGCATGTGCTGGTTTTATAAGGTGAACCAAAGGATATTCCCCTTTCCTGAATCATTTTAATAATCACTTCTGCCTCAATGCATGAAGGGGTTCTTTTGTATAATGGATGTTGGAATGTGTTGATAACTTTAACAGACAGTTGTTAAATTGAGCATACATTTAGACAGCAATTTGTACTGGCTATAACAACAATGTCTAGTGTTCCACCAGGAGAAACTGACATATTTCAGGAAGGGTGATCACTCGTACTTCATCAGATATTAAATGACAAGATTGGTTTAGCACATTCTATATATCTCATCCTGGTTGACATGCAACTATTTTACTTGTCCTAGAGTGCAAATCAAAATGACATCTATTACTGTGCTCACATTTCAGATAATCATGGCCTACAGTAATGGAGCAAATATTGTTAAATGTACATTATTGCAGCACTCACTTTCATCTTCATCACCATCATTAAATTAGTTAAAAGCCTGAGCTGGGAGCGTGACATTCTACTAAGTGCTTCCTGCTTTTTAGAGAAAGACACCGGAGTCACCACACCAGAGAAGTGACAACAATTAATCTGAATTAACAATCCCTTCATCAGCGTCCTGCTAACCCGATTGGAGAATATTATATGGAAAAATTGAGGCAATGAAATAAAGTTTGGTTGTTTATTTACATTTTTTTTTTTTTTGTAACATAGGTATATCCCATGATGAGAAAAGGAAGAAAAAAGAAAAAGCCATGGTATGACAAATTGTGTACACCATTGCTCACAGACTAGTGGGCAGGATGCAGCACTAATAGGAACATCAACCCCAATCCTGATCCCTGAGTCTGAGAAAAGCATCCCTGATACTAGAGATTGTTTGGTCCTGCTTGGAATTGCTTTTATCATTTTCAAATTCCTAGAATCAGAGTTAGACATTTTTATACATTCAAAGCGGCAGTTTGCCTCGCTATGGTTAGAACATTGTTTGTGGGGGCACAGTGGGAGGTAATTAAGTCACTGGGAGAACCACCCTCAGAAGGTATTAAAGCCCATCTCTCAGGAGTGGATTAAGTCTCCTGGGTCTGGATTGGTTACTCCAGGAGCAGGCTCTTAGATCAGTTTTATCAAAACATTCTCTTACTTTCTCACCTCTCTCTCTCTTATGTGTGCATACTCCAAATATGGTATGCCATCCATGATGAGTTCCTCACCAGAAACTGTACCATGCTCCTGTTTTTTCCAGTATTATGAGCTGCTTTTTTTGTTTTGTTTTGTTTTTTACAAAGTGTCTAGTCTCACCTATTTTCTTATAGCAACATGAAGCAGACTGTGACTTTCTTCTTGATATAAATGCTTATGTCCATCAAACCTGGCTTACTGATTGTTAATCCTCATTAGTAGAAGTGAATTTCAAGGAAAAAGAACCCCAAAAAGCACAATTTATCAGAAATTCTGAATGTGGAGCTCATCCCTTTACAGTAATATAAACACTTTGAAGTTTTGAGTGAGAATTTTTATATTTTATGCACCTCAATACTCTAAACAAAAAAGCACTATTTTCATAACTACTCTAAAGGGAACCAAAGTTACCTATCAATTTTTAAGACAATTTCCCATATAAAGCAAGATCAAGTGAGTATATCGTCAAGAAATGAGAGGGGGAAATGATATTTGCCAGTATATTGGGAAGTTATTTTTAAAAGTGAATGAATTATTTGGAAGTTGTTATATTTATGATATTTGTTTATTTAATTTTTTTCTATTATGAATTTCAAAATAGATACTTTCATATGGAATTTTATATTTTTTAAAGAAGTGTTCATAATTGCATAGTTTAGCATCTGCATAGAAAATTCAGACGTAAACTTACGTAACATTTATTTGTCCCGTTCACAAGAAAGGAATCATATCTTTGTTGTTTTCCTCTGAATTTCAATGTCTCTATCTAGTGCAAACTTCAGAAACCAGGGAGATAATAGTTTCCATCTTTTAAGACAACTTTGAGGTCTCTTGTTATATCATAGTTCATGTTAGTGAATCCCTCAATCTTTACTTCCTATGGAATGTCAGTACTAGACATAAAATTCTAAAATGCAGTCTACCGGGATAATACTGATGCTTGCTTGTTGAAAATCATGAGCTGGGGAGAAGTTTCTACCCATGTCCAAGCATCTGCCACTTGAGTTTGTGTGGCACAGCTGGAAGTGTCCAATGCACACTGAGGCAAAACTTCAAACATGTTTCTTTGGCTGCAGATTCCTGGGAAAACATAAGTGCCAGCAGACAACATAGCCCAGAGTAATTAGGAACAGAGTGACTCGTTTTGAGATGGTCCTCAGGAAATGGTTACAAACTAGGAAGGCACACCAAAATAAAACTTCCCCTCAACTTCCCTGTCTAGTGAGAGGCGACAGCTGCCAGGATGACTGGCTGAGCTACTTCAGTTTCCACTAAGTTCATTGAGGAGTAAAATATTAATACTCTCTGGTTAAAAGAAGTTATACAGAACTTTTCCCTGGAAAGCCATCATTAATC
The DNA here is from genome assembly GCF_048772815.1 of Callospermophilus lateralis. Taxonomy (NCBI): domain Eukaryota; kingdom Metazoa; phylum Chordata; class Mammalia; order Rodentia; family Sciuridae; genus Callospermophilus; species Callospermophilus lateralis. Next base: position 14,538,670 of record NC_135312.1, read on the forward strand.
TTCATAATGACCTTTCTAATCAGATAGAAAAATGAATACTCTTTATAGACCAAAAAAATCTGGATAAATAGGTTTTGTTCAAGGTCAGAAGTCTGAAAAAATACAAATGTTATTTTTAATAAATTGAGGTTTTGCCATGGTTGTCTCTATCTTATTCTCGGCCTGCTATAAGAAAGTGTTTTTTTCTGCCAAATGGCACTTCTAGCAGAAATAAATACTTTATAAATCCATTCCCTCTGAAACTTGCATTCAAGTAGAGTCAATCTTATTTTTAGAACATTTATGTGTTCCTCTTTTTAAAAAAATCATCTAAAGTTCTACTTATAAAGATCATATTTCTTCTTTACTGCCAAAAGATCACAAATGCCTACAAGGCAGAAAACTTCCTGTCGAACAAGGGAGATTAGATGAGGCTTTCAAGAAAAGATTAATTTCTCTATTGAAATACAGTTGGTGTTGCTTAAGCTGATGATTTTCTTAGCAACCAATGCAGTGAATGCAATATGACTTAATGTCACCAGTTTTAATGAGTGAACATTTTGGTACTACCAAAATGCATTGGGCTCACTTTTAAATAAAGTGATCATTTAAAAGTGACAAGAAGCAAGCAATCATCAATAAACTAAAATAACAGAAATAGAGAATATAAAGAATTGAAAGAGTGTGGTTACATTTTTAAAAGTCAAATTCTTCAATAAAATCATCAGAGCTTCTTCAAATTGCTGATAAGGGAAGAGCTTATACATCTAATTACAAAGATTCCATTGACCAAACCACATAAACAGAGAAGCATTTGTCCTTATTTAAGAAGGTACTCAAACCACAAATTGCTCTGTAGTATATTCTGAATATAGATAAGCTTGAAACTGTTTTATTTAAACTCTGTACAAACATGTCAAAGTAGAAAATGGTTGCATGTTTAAAAATTTGAGACCAAATCCTGGTTTAGTAAATTCTAACTTATAATGTGATTATGATTACATAGATTTATAAAACCTCAAATATTTCCATTTATCTCCTGGGATTTTCTTTCCTGTGTTTTCATGTTCTTAATCAGGACTCAGAATGACACAGATGGTCAAAAATGACTTTTTTGCTTCTTGAACTTTCAATTTTATAAATCTCTCAAGTCCCTTAAATTAAAATACTTTCATGTGCATGAAGCTGTCCTGCTGTCTGATGGCCACGATTATTGCCATCCCCAGTAGAACTGGTTTCTCTTGAAAGTGTACTTTGGTAAATAGCCTTTGTTATAATCTATCTAGCTTCCTACTGAAAGGCCTGTAGGTTAAGGTGAACACTGGAATGCACACACATATAAACAATCAGAAAAACACCCCAAACTCATTTTGACTAACAATATTCCCTCAGAATCTGAGTAGTATTTTCAGAAAATTTTGAGAGAGATGGCCTCAAACTAAGAAAATGGATCATGGGGTGACTCAGGATGAATCTTTATAAGCCAGAGTAGCTCTGTCTACCTGATGGCAAGTAGAAAAGGACTTCATTGCCCATTCATTTACTGGATTTTAGCTCATTTGTTCACGAAGAGAAGATCTGTAGTAGAGTACCACAAGATAGAACATCCTGCCGAATTTTGGGTAGGAGAATTTTTAGCTCCTTAAAAAGAATATATATATATATAGACACAGATGACATTTTTCATTAAAGAAGAATAGTTAGGATGGAAATTCATTGGATCATAGACTTTTGAAACTCAGTGGAACATTTAAGGGATGGTGCCAAAGAGATGGCTAAAGGTTAGAGAGAAGGAAATGCAAACTTGAAGCTGACGGCTTCATTTGGATGACAGAGAGGGAGAGAAAGAAATGGAATATGAACAACTGATCCCTTAAAATAATGATTCTGTGGCTTTCCCTGAACAAGAGAGAGAATCTTATGTAGACAAAGCAATAAAAACCTATTAAACATCATCAGTAAGAAGCATGAACCTATGGTTTCTGTGAAAATGAACAAGTCATAGGGTGAAGGGTGAGTGGGGTGACTAAGAGGAAGCAGGGTAGGATGGAATAATTGAGTGAATACAGAAGATAGCAAGCTGAGATGGTCAAGAATCAAAGGAGGGGTGAGTTGTGGCTCAGTGGTAGAATACTTGCCTACACATGTGAGGCACCGGGTTTGATCCTCAGCACCACATAAAAATAAAAACAAAAGAAAGGTAGTGTGTTCACCTACAACTAAAAATGTTTTTTTTTTTTTTTAATTAAAGAATCAAAGAAGAATCGTAATGTTTAAAAAAAAATAAAACACTAAAGTAAAATCCTCCATACAAAAGTGTAATGGGGAAAAGCTACAAAATCGAATCAGTAGGGTAATTTGTATATCGATTGGGAATGTGAGAACCAAATCATTGGAGAGTTGTTGAAAAATGTACACAGAGAGAAACCACCCAAGGCCTAGACACAGCCTATTGGAGGGAGCCAGGAGAGCTGAAATGTTAGTAGATAAAAGGACATCTGAACTTTTGAGGCTGGACATAAGAAGAATAAGACAGCTAGACATTCCATTTGGAGAGATTTTAATTACACTAATAAAGGGGAAAAAACCCCAACACTCTAACATGCAAAAAAAAGAACTCCAAAGATGTGATAAAAAATGGGGCAAAATTGTGCTGTCCTCAGGCTTTCCTGTGAGATTAAATACGAGGAAGTATTAGAGAAACAGTTACGAAGCTATGAGGGGAAGGTTTGCAAACCGTAAAATTTATACCCTACAAGTTTTCACTGGTGTATGAAGCCAAAATAAAGGAATTCTAAAATAATGCTAAATCTCAGAAAACAAAACACACAGAAGGCTATGTGGGGTGGGAGGCGGGGGAGGGGGAATAGCTGAAGACATTCTTGGGTGACATTGAAGTGAATCAAAATGAAGGTCCCAGTAACAGGGAAGATATTTTACCAAACAGATGGCAGTTGCAGAGAAATTAGTGAAAGATATGATCCCTTTATTATTGCAAATTGTATTTACTAAAGAAAAACCAATATCATAGATGGAAATCATAGAAATAATTACAATCTAAGTTAAAAAATTTATAACAAATATTATTGTTATCCAAATAAATGGATAGTAGGAGACAATAAACTGGATAACAGGCTAAATCCTGCTTCATATAGAATGCAGAGAAAATTGTGTGTGTGTGTATATATATATATACATATATATGTGTATATATATATATAATATGCATATACATGTATCACATGTATACATATGATCAAAATTTTATATCAATTTGATCATATGTATATATAATCAAAGCTTTCAGCTTAGAAAAACAAATTTGAAAATGTATTTTTTACTAAAAACAGATTTATTTATTCCTTTATTTATTTATTTTTAATTGCATCACAATTCTTATTGCACATATAGAACACAATTTTTCATATCTCTGTTTGTATATAAAGTATGCTCACACCAATTCATGTCTTCGTATGTGTACTTTGGGTAATGATGTCCATCACATTCCACCATCATTGCTAACCCCCTGACCCCTCCCTTCCCTCCCACCCTCTGCCCTATCTAGAGTTCATCTATTCCTCCCATGCTCCAGCTCCCTATTCCACTCTAAGTCAGTCACTTTATATCAGAGAAAACATTCACCATTTGTTTTGGGGGGGATTGGCTAACTTCACTTAGCATTATCTTCTCCAACTGCATCCATTTACCTGTAAATGCCATGATTTTATTCTCTTTTATTGCTGAGTAATATTCCATTTTGTATATATGCCATATTTTTTAATCCACTCATCTACTAAAGGGAATTTAGTGTGGTTCCACAGTTTAGCTATTTTGAATTGTGGTTCTATAAACATTGATGTGGCTGTGTCCTGTAGTATGCTGTTTTTAATTCCTTTGGGTATAGTCCTAGAAGAGGGATAGATGAGTCAAATGGTGGTTCCATTCCCAATTTTCCAAGGAATCTCCATACTGCTTTTCATATTGGCTGAACCAATTTGCAGTCCCACCAGCAATGTATGAATGTGCCTTTTTCCCCACATCCTCATCAACACTTATTGTTGGTTATCTTCATAATAGCTGCCATTCTGACTGGAGTGAGATGGTATCCTAGAGTAGTTTTGATGTGCATTTGATGAACATTTTTTCATATATTTGTTGAGTGACTGAATATCCTATTCTGAAAAGTGTCTGTTCATATCCTGACTCATTATTGATTGAGTTATTGATTAGGTTAATTTCTTTCATCTGTCTAATTGCTCTGGCCAGTGTTTCAAGGTCTATATTAAATAGAAGTGGTGAAAGAGGGCATCTCTGTCTTGTTCTGGTTTTTAGAGTGAATGCCTTCAATTTTTCTCCATTTAGAATGATGTTGGCCTGAGACTTAGTGTAGATAGCCTTTACAATGTTGAGATATATTCCTGTTATCCCTAGTTTTTCTAGAGTTTTGAACATAAAGTGGTGCTGTATTTTGTCAAATGCTTTTTCTACATCTATTTAGATGATCATATCATTCTTATCTTTGAGTATATTGATGTGATGAATTAAGTTTATTGATTTCCTTATGTTGAACCAAACTTGCATACCTGGGATAAATCCCACTTGATCATGGTGCATGATCTTTTTGGTATGTTTTTTAATTCGATTTGCCAGAATTTTATTGAGAACTTTTGCATCTATATTCATTAGAGATGTTGGTCTGAAGTTTTCTTTTTCTTTCTTTCTTTTTCTTTCTTTTTTTTTTTTTTTTATATGTCTTTGCCTGGTTTTGGAATCAGGGTGATATTGGCCTCATAGAATGAGTTTGGAAGTGCTGCCTCTTTTTCTATTTCCTGAAATAAATTGAAGAGTACTGGTATTAGTTATTCATTAAAGGTCTTGTAGAACTTGGCTATGTAACCATCTGGTCCTGGGCTTTTCTTGGTTGGTAGGCTTCTGATGGCGTCTTCTATTTTATCACTTGATATTAGTATATATCTTCCTGATTTATTCTGGACAAGTCGTATGACTTAAGAATGTGTATATGTGTATATCTTCCTGATTCATTCTGGACAAGTCATATGACTTAAGAAATTCATCAGTGCCTTCAATATCTTCTATTTTATTGGAGTACAAGTTTTCAAAATGTTCTCTAATTATCCTCTATGTTTCTGTAGTGTCTGTTGTGATATTACCTTTTTTATCACATATGCTGGTAATCTGAGTTCTCTCTCTCCTTCTCTTCATTAACATAGCTCAGGGTCTGTCAATTTTATTTATTTTTTCAAAGAACCAACTTTTTCTTTTGTCAATTTTTTTCATTTGTTTTGATTTCATTGATTTCAGTTCTGATTTTAATTATTACTTGCCTTCTACTCCCTTTGCTGTTTATTTGTTCTTCTTTTTCTTGGACTTTAAGATGTAGAGTTAAGTAATATATTTGTTGACTCTTTCTTCTTTCAAGGAATGAACTCCATGCAATGAACTTCCCTCTTAGAATTGCTTTCATAGTGTCCCAGAGATTTTTATATGTCATGTCTACATTCTCATTTACCTGTAAGAATTTTTTAATCTTCTCTTTGTGTTTTCTGTAACACATTGTTCACTCAGTAGCATATTGTTCAGTCTCCAGGGGTTGGAGTAATTTTTATTTTGTAATTGATTTCCAATTTTATTCCATTATGATCTGATAAAATACATGGTAGTATTTCTACTTTTTTGTATTTGCTAAGAGTTGCTTTGTGACATAGTATATGGTCTATTTTAGAGAAGGATCCAATCCATGTGCTGCTGAGAAGAAAGTGTATCCACTTGATGCAGGATGAAATATTCTATATATGTCAATTAAGTTTAAGTTATTGATTATATTATTCAGTTTCATAGTTTCTTTATTCAATTTTGTTTGGAAGATCTATCCAAACAAGGTGAGAGATGTATGTTTAAGTCACCCAAGATTATTGTGTTGTGATCAATTTGTCTCTTGAACTTGAGAAGAATTTGTTTGATGAACATAGCTGCACCATTGTTTGGGGAATATATATATATATATATATATATATATATATATATATATATTCATGATTGTTATGTCTTGTTGGTGTATGGTTCCCTTGAGCAGTATGTAATGCCCATCTTTACCCTTTAGATTAACTTTGGCTTGAAGTCTACTTTATTTGATACGAGGATGGAAACCCCTGCTTTCTTCCAGAGTCCATGTGAGTAGTATGATTTGTCCTAAAATTTCACCTTCAGTCTGTGATTGTCTTTTCCTGTCAGATGAGTCTCCAGAAGGCAGCATATTGTTGGGTCTTTTTTTTTTTTTTTAAATCCAACCTGCTAGCCTATGTCTTTTGATTGGTGAGTTTAAGCCATTATCATTTGGGATTACTATTAATACATGATTTGTATTCCCAGCCATATTTTTAAAAATTATAGTTATTGACTTCATTTTCTTCTTTGATTAGTTTTTTCTTTAGGGAACAAACTCCCCCTGCTGATTCTCATTGTTGTTTTTTGTTTCCTCTTCATGGAATATTTTTCCAAGGATGTTTTATAGTGTCAGTTGTCTAGCTATAAATTCTTTTACCTTTTGTTTTTCATGGAAGGTTTTTATTTAATCTTCAAATCTAAACCTTAATTTTGCTAGATACAAGATTCTTGGTTGGCACCCATTTTCTTTCAGCACTTGATATATGTTGTCCCAGGATCTTCTAGCTTTCAGGGTATGTGTTGAAAAATCTGCCATTATCCTAATTTGTTTTCCCCTGTATGTAATCCGATTCCTTTCTCTTGTGGCTTTTAAAATTCTTTCCGTATTCTGTATGTTGGGCTTGTGCCTTGGTGTGGATCTGTTGTGATTTTATACATTTGGCATTCTGTAGGCCTCTTGAATTTGGATTTCCAATTTATTCTTCATGTTTGGAAAGTTTTCTAATATTATTTCATTGAATAGATTATTCATTCCTTTGGTTTGAACCTCTATGTCTTCCTCTATCCCAATAACTCTTAAATTTGGTCTTTTTATGCTATCCCATATTTCTTGAATATTCTGCTCATAGTTTCTTACCATTATCCCATTATTGCTGTGTGGTCGATGTTCTTTTCAAGATTATATATTTTGCCTTCATTGTCTGATGTTCTATCTTCCAAGTGGTCTATTCTGTTGGTGATGCTTTCATTTGAGCTTTTAATTTGGTTTATTATTTCTTTCATTTCAAGGATTTCTGATTTTTTTTTAAGAACCTCTATCTCCCTGTTGAGGTGATTATTTTCTTCCTGTATTTGTTTACGTAGCTCCTTTTCAAAGTGATCTTTCACTGCCTGTATTTGCTCTCTTTTTTCTTCCTTGAGCTCACAGAACATTTGAACCAGGTACATCCTGAACTCCTTCTCTGTCATGTCTTCTTCTGTGGCTGCCAGTGATTCTAATGATGTGGTGTCTTCATTTGTTGGAGGCACTTTCCCCCCTCGTCTTTTCATGTTGTTCGTGTGTCTTCCTTTCCAGCTCTGTGGGTCTAGATTGTTATGGTTTTTACCCTATAGGTTTGTAGTGCTCTTGTAGCGTTCCAAGATCCCTCCTTTGTGGGGAAGAACAATGTTAACAGATTCCAATATCAACAATATACCACCTATGAACAATGTGCTGTTATTAAGACGTTTACAGTTTAGTCTCAATGTACAGAAATGTTGGATTTAATTATTATCTAAAATATAATTAGTAGATTTGGAAAAAGGTTTACAGTTTCTATGGTGGACAATAAACTGGGGTGGGACTTAAGACGATATGCTGAGGAGGTAGGATGTGAGGATATGGACTTAATATATCTCAGGAAGTGTGAAAAAGAAATCTAATGAAGAGGGCTAGTAGAAAGAGAATAGACAGGAAGTAATTTAGGGTAGGCTAGTACATGGGATGACAGTAAAGTACATAAAACACACACACATATGTATTTAGAAAAATACAGATGTTAAAACAGTAAAATTTGGGGAGGTAAAGAAAAAATGAAAGAATAAAAAGGAAGAGAAAAAAAGGGCATACACAACATGTCTATATTCTATTACTCAGATAACTCAGTCCTCAAAGTCCTATTTCATGCAAAGTTCTTGGTTTCACATATGTTGGGGATGTGAGGGTCTGTGGGTAGAGGGGTAGAAGAGAAAAAACAAACAAACAAAATTCTCAAAGGAAGAATCCAGGATTGTAGCTAGCTATAGAGATCCGTATCTTTCCTGCTTCTCTTCTCATCCAATAGGTGAGTTTGTCTGTTGTAAGCTGGTGTCTCTGCTCTCCGGATGGTGGAGGTAACCAGGATGGGAAGACTGGTCCTGGCGCAAGGTGCCTGGATGCAGGGAGTGGCACCAGCTAGTCCCTGCAGAAAGACTGCACCTCATGCATCTCCTCTTGGAACCCCTCGAATGACTTGAGTGCCCAGTACTATCTTCCTCTCTTGCCTAGAGATTTCTCAGTTCCTGGTCTCTCTGTTAGGCTCCAGACTTTAGCCCTGTCTCCCTCTCCCCTAGCAGCTCTCAATTGAGGAAAGTCTCACCTCGGGGCTCCCATGGGTGACTCTCTGGTCACACTGCACACCTGCTGTGTTGGGCAGCTGTTGTGTTGCGTTACCTCCGCTATGGGTGGGTGGTAAATCTGGTAACTGGTCGCTGGAGATCTGATCTTGGAACTGCCCCCAGCTAATATGGTGAGAATGTTGAGCCAAGATGCCGTCTGCTTTCAGCCCAGGAATGCCTGGTGAGGTGGGGGGAGCCTGGGGAAGTGGGGGAGCCGCTCAATGGCATTGTGCAATGGGTAGGTAGCAGCTGACTGACTTACATGAGAGTAGAGCAAAGTGTTGGCTATCTGCAGATGTGTTGAGAGGTGATTCTGCTAAGACGCTCGGGAGTCTTGTGTGGGCTAGATCTTCAAGCTTTGGGTCCTAGTCCAACACCAGAAGTCCTACATGAACGCTGAGGCCCGGAGCCCAGTGCCAGGTCACAGCGATTGTGATTTCTGCGGAGAGCAGCTTGCATAGGGGTCCTCTAACACTCTCAGAGATGGAGCATTCGGACTAGGTGAGATCTGCTGGCACTTCGGGGCGCAGGGCCCTCGCTGGCGTAGGGGCCTGTGGCGGTTAACTCCCTTCCTGACGCCATGTTTTCCTCCTCTCTGAAAATGTATTTTAAAATACATGAAAAATAACTATTAGCTTAATCCAAAATTTTCAAATGAAATATATATTTTACAAAAACATCATAGACACACACGTATGTATGTCATATTATGTGTGTATATATAATATATATGATAATGCAAAGAAACATGGTTCATAGAATTGAAGAATTAAGGTTTGCAAACCATACATTTTTTTATACCCTGTTTTTTTATCTAAAATATATATATATATTTTATTTCTTAAAGTATTAAATTAAAGATCTGAGACCAGTCAAATAAACTCAAAACAACAAAGGAAATAACCTATCATAGTTACCTATTAAAGAAGAAAGATTTTTCACATTGAGGTAAAATATAAGAAATGAGCAACACCACATCTAGGGTCCTAGACAACTCTTACTCACTGCCATGCATGTTGCAAAAATTCACGGATAATGATTTGTGTAGTCTTTGCAGAAAACCTCCCAAGCAATATGACTTTTGTCCCAATTTTACTGATGGAAGCAAGATGATTTAAAATAAAACAAACAAACAATAAATAAAAATAGTTTGAGATGCATCTAAGCTTCACAGAAAAGTTAAAATTAAAAAGAAAAAACAACTATTTGCCAAAGTGAAACAGAAATGTATTAGGGAAGGTAATCTTGGTTCAAGCACTCGGGTACTGAATCACACTAGGAGCATTGTATAATTTTCATTTATTTTACAATCAAAATTTAAGGTGAACAGACATCAATCATTTTACTCTAGATATCAAAATATTGTTGAAAGTACTGGAAAAACCTGAGAGTTCCTAAAATCATAAGAAGCTTTAATATACTTTTCATAAATTTTGAAAAATCAAATTGTCAAGAAATAAATATCAGAGACTTTTTGATGATCATAATGCAAACTATCACATCTAATCAAATCCTACTCTTTCCTTTCAAATATATTTTTCAAAGAATACTTTTAATATCGGAACTTCTTTCACACCTCCTAAAATACATTGTTTCTTTGCATTTGTACATATTCAAGCATATGTGCTGAAAAGTATTTACAATGACATCAATTAAATACTGTATGTTTGATTTGCTTGTAGGGGTTTGGGTAGATAGTAATTGTCTTCATTGCATTTTTGAATTCTCTAAATTTTTAATATGTCCATAAAGGACTTCTATAATCAGAAAATTTGTCCATCTAATATTCATGCATTCAGAAGTGCCTATTGAACATTTAATTAAGTGTCTGGATTGGTGTTCGTTAAGTGATGACTAACCCTGAGGGAAAATATTAATAAGCAAAGGAAAAACTGCACATTTCTTTATTGTCAGGAAAGAATTCATGAACTTGACTCTAGGAAAACAGCTGTGCAAACCAGGAGGCTGAGTGGGACGCGATTATTTTTTTTTTCTTTTTTGTGGAGGGGGCATGGGGGATACAAACAGTCCTAGCTTGCAATTCCCAGGAAGGTACAGCACTTCAATCTCTGCTGCATGAATGAGGTGAGAATTTCATCAGGTGCTTTGCAAAGCTCAGTTTTCCATTCCCATGGGATATTTTCATGCCCTCTTGGCCTCTCCCAACTGCTGTGTAGATTCTATTTGCCTATCTGCCCACCAGGTGAAAGTAACTGTCAACAACTCCACAGCTCCCGAAGTGCTTCCTGCAAAAGGCTAAATCAAAGGGAAACTTGGGGGCCCTTCTTGAGGTCTGTACTTCTCTGGCAGACCCTGGCTGTAGGCTTTTGTGAAATCTGTTTCTAAAATTAGATGGTGGTAATGCAACAGTTAAAAAAAAATGCATATATCCCTCCCCTTCTGGAATTTATATTGTATAGGAGAGACATTCACCAGATAAGGAATTGCTGGTATGGTGACTGGAACAAAAGATAGGGACTGGATGCCACCAAGATCTCTATTTTCTTTGTCCACTTCCCCCTGGTGCACAGCCTATTATCCCAGTGTGGCCTGTGTTACCTTTTGTTTTGTTCTGTGCTTTTCTGTGAACACATCTGTTTTTCCAAGTAGTCAGTTTCTTGCAGGAATCTGCACACTGCCTGCCTTAAATTAAATGCTCAGAGATGTCTTGCTAAAAAGAACAGAGAGAAAGACTTAGGTCTCCCTTTTTCAGTATTTTCTATTTAAACACATCTTTTCACACTGGGAGGCCTGCTGATTTGATTAGCTTAAGTCTTGTAGAAGACAATTTTCTGGAAGTTTTTTGTTTTTGTTTGGTTTTCTTTGATATTACTTAACCTAGAACAATGATGAGGTGACAGTAGTGTTTACATACAGGAAGAATATAGTTGGCTTTGTCCTCACCTACAAAAATACATAATAGGCCTAGGTGACACACTTTAATATGCCTAAAAGACCAAAGTATTTATCTTTTCTTTTCTCTTGGGAGTTTGGGATAGAAGGGTCTGGGACAAGTACCTCTTGACCCAGGAAGATTTGGGATGGCTGTTCTATGAGAAGACCACACCCTTGCCAGTGTTAGGGAAGATATTCTGTTCCCTTGAGTGTAAATTTTAAACCCACAGAAACATCTGCTTTCCTCCATCTAGCAGTTCACTTGGGGTCACTCTAACCAGCCATATCATATGAGAAAGTACAATCATCTGATCCATATGCTTTTGTACTAATAGTGTGTAGTTAGGGTCACTGGGGAGTTTTTGCTAGTTCTTCTTTGCTCACATGTAAGAGCCTAGGCAATAAATGACTTACATCAGTTATGAAATTCATTGACTTGCATCCAATGATGGGTTTATTCATGTAAGTGGGTTTATTCATGTGAGTCAATTAACCTAGGCATCTGGGATGGTTGGATTCAGTTGTATCCATTGAAGTATTGGTTAAGTCATCCTGTCTACCCAGTCAGAGCCTTGCAAAAGGATTGAGTAATGATGAGATACCTTGTAAAGACAAGGTTGCAGAGGTCTGGGCCAATCTATGTAGACTATCAACTCTACAATGTGACCTGAGCCTATATCAGATGGAAAACAGAAAGCTCTTCTGGTTTGTGGGGCAGGTCCTCAGTTTTCCTCAGGAAGCCCTCTATTACCTGTTCTGCTCTTACATGTCAGTCCTCTGAATCAGGGACCCACACACATTCTCCTCTCAAGAGACACATGGTGTGTTATTGCATACTTAATAGTCCCATATCCATAGGAGGGTTTCAAAAGTACTGCTCGCTAATGATGACAGTTAAGATTGAGTTTCAATTCTGGCAGGATAAAATTGGGAAACAGAAGAGATTACAGTAGAATATCATTATAAACCCGAAATGTGACCTCTCATCCTTCTGTTAGCTGGAATAATTGAGTAACCCAGATCATCAATAGCCAGAGCCTAGGTTCAGAATATTTTCAAAACTGAAATAAAATCTCCAGTTCCGGTCAATGTGGTATATTTCCACAATGGTAAAGTTATTGGAGGCCATGCAGTCATGAGTACTACCAAAATATTTCAAGCTCCATTTCTGTGTTTATAGTCAGAAATTCCTGCTATGAGTCACCCTCAGCTATCAGTACATTAAGATGATCTGCCCTTTCCCCACGGCTACTCTCAGAATGCCTGCTCCCGAAAGCCTGCAACTTAATTGAAAATATGCAGCATCTATTCAAGAACCACATGCCATGCACCATGCCAGAGTGATCTCACTTTCCTTCATTATTGAACCCCAAGAGAGAAGGTATTATTTACCTCTCAGATGGTAAAATGCAGGCCCATAGTAAATAACAAACTTAAGTCCACAAAGCTATGAATCACATACAGAGAAACGTGTTGGAAATAGACATGGTGGTTCAGAGGAGAAACCACCACTTCTGGTTGGAATGTGATCGAAAGTGTAAGGTTGGACTTGTTTGTGAATGAAAACTGGGAGCGATGATTTGTGTAACCAAAAGAAGTAAACTATTTACCCTATGACCAAAGAGTTGGATTTTGCCCCAGCACTCAAATGTATTCATTTTTTTCTATCTTTTTTTAATTGGTTATTCAAACATTACAAAGCTCTTGACATATCATATTTCATACATTAGATTCAAGTGGGTTATGAACTCCCATTTTTACCCCAAATACAGATTGCAGAATCACATCAGTTACACATCCACATTTTTACATAATGCCCTATTGTAACTGTTGTATTCTGCTACCTTTCCTATCCTCTACTATCCCCCCTCCCGTCCCCTCCCATCTTCTCCCTCTACCCCATCTACTGTAATTCATTTCTCTCCTTGTTTATTTTCCCATTCCCCTCACAACCTCTTATATGTAATTTTGTATAACAATGAGGGTCTCCCTCCATTTCCATGCAATTTCCCTTTTCTCTCCCTTTCCCTCCCACCTCATGTCTCTGTTTAATGTTAATGTATTCATTTATGAAACATATATTGATATTTACTCTGTGCCAAAAATTGTTCTTTGCACTGGAATCCAGTTTATACTAACAGTCAACATCTTGATCCTCATAATGCTTCTCATAGGAGAAAGGAGTGAGACACTATGCAAATAAATACATAGCACATTAATTCATAAGTCAAATAAAGATAAAAACAGTGTAATTCTCCCTTGTTTAGGAGTGACATTCCAAATGCCCCAATGGATGTCAGAGACCATACATAGTACTGAAGTCTATATATCAATGTTTTTCCTATAATACATATCTATGATAAATTTAATTTATAAATTAGACATAGTAGGAGATAAATAACTACTTTTAACAATGAAATAGAACAATTATAATAGTATACTATGATAAAAGTTACATTATTTTTTTCTCTCTCTTGCATACCTTAATGCATTCTTCTGAACCTTCTCAGAATAATAGGAGATGATGCAATACCTACATAATGAGATAAATTGAGGTGAAGAACAGACATTGTGATGTGGCATGTGGTTACTAGGTAAGGGTTACTTGAACACAACCACTGCAGTACTGCAGTAGTCAATCTGATAACCATGAGGGCTAAATGACTGACAAGCAGGTAGCATATACAGTGTGGATAGACTGGACAGGGAATTTTTTGTGTCCCTAGTGGAATGCAGCAGGACAGTAAAACATTGCATCATACTACCCAGAAAAACACTCAATTTAATATGTATGAATTGATTATTTATGGAATACATGATTTAATATTTTCAGACAAGTTTAGGGGGCTGTAAATGAAACCATGGTATGTGAGATTTCAGATAAGGGGAAGACTATTGTAAGACAGGTTGAGGGGAACAAAGAGATATCAGTAGTGAGCTTCCATATCTTACAGGGTCATAGGGAAGTCCTCACTGTGACCTACCAGCCTGCTAGGGGGAGGAAAGATTGGTGTATCTGGGGAAAGAACACTTGCCACAGAGGCACAGGCCAGCCTGAGGTCCTGAGGTAGAAGAGATCAAGGGGGATCGTGGACCAGGTAACTCAGGACCTTGTCATCAGTGAAAAATTGGTTAATCATGAGAACATTGTAAAATGTTGGGTATAAAATGTAAAGCATTGGGTGTTATTGGCCAAAAGAATTACATTTAGATTTTAGAAAGGATTAATCTGGCTGCCTCTCGAAGCAATGAATCCTGCATTACAATATTGAACCTAAAATAATAGAAAAGGTAAGTTCTACTGATGCATGGAGGCAGGCTCACTGCACAGAAGTATTGAACAGCATTCCTGGCAAAGCTCACATAGAGCCTATGAATAATCATGTTCTGTCAAAAGTTCCAACACCAGTTCAGAATCAGATGAGAACCCAGGTAAATCCAATTGCCTTAGCAACCAAAGTGATGTTTTCTTGAGGACGGAGGCTGCACATTGAGCGGCATCTCAGTTAACTTCAACAGGACGTCGTCATACATGTTCTCTGATTTTGTAATAAAGCCCTTGAGTTTAACTAACTAGATATGATGAAGAGAAACATAATTTCCAGGTTATGATATTGAGAAAAAAGAATGTGTTTGCTACTGTACTTATCCCTCCTTTCTGTTAGGTGGAATGTGGACATGTTGCTGACATTAGTACAGCTGTCTTGGGTCATGTGGTAGACACCATATGACATATACAAAGAAATTAGTTTCTATATTATTGTGAGACTCATTATCCTATATATATGAGGTAAGGCTTTCAAAAGACAGTATGGCGGGAGACACATAGAATTAAATTTTAAAAAGAGAATAATGATAGTGCTAACAATGACAGACAGCATGTTGATGTTTTTGGTAGTGGCAACTATGTTGATCATGATTCCTCTACTGGTATTCTGTACTTAGAAATTTGTTTACATCACTTCTGGCTGCAAAAATAAAGCAGCAAGCTTAAGAGTTAAAAGTAACCTCGATTGCACTCCCTCTTCCTTACTGTTTGAAAGAAAATAAAAAATAAAAACAAAGTCAAGCAGACTTTGCTAGCTCTTTGATAAGACCATTGATGTTAGGTTTAAGGGAGAAGTCAAAAACCCATGGGTGGAGACAAGACTTTTGCATAAGAATGCAGAAAAGATGACTGGACATAGTCACAGAAATTAATTTGATTTAAATTTTTAAAAATTGGTATTTTGACATGAGACTGAAAGACCAAGTAAGGCCTCACAATTTCAGACTAGGGAGATTGTTAGGAATTCCTTCTGATGAAAGCTAGGGAGTAGTTGAGGTTTTGAGGGTTTGAAATGAATGGCAGAGTAAAAGCTGAGACTTTTGGCAAGAATGCTATAGGCTCTGAAGTTCTCTCTCTCTCTCTCTCTCTCTCTCTCTCTCTCTCTCTCTCTCTGTGCTGTGTATTGAACTCAGGGTCTCACGCATGCCAAGCCAGTACTCTACCTCTAAGCTACATCCCCAGCTCAATTTCCTTCATCTTTGAGAGATTAAAATAAAGATTAGATTGTCTTCTTAATTGCTAGTAAATGTTTACATTGGGATTGTTTTAACATTAATACATGTAGAGACTAATCTTGGCTCACTAAGAACAAAATATATACCCCAAAAATATGCCCCCAGTGACCCACCTCCACCAGCCACAAACTACCTGTCTACAGTTACCACCCAGTTAATTCCTATCAGGAATTAATGTACTGATAAGGCTAAGGCTCTTATAATTCAGCCATTTCACCTCTAAACTGTCTTGTAATTGTCTCACACATGAGGTTTTGGGGGACATTTCATATCTAAACCATATCAAGAACAGAGAAGACCCCTGGAACTTTGTACATGGTGAGGGGATCATCAGACAGAAAGTAGATTGAGAGGGCCCAAGTAACACACCTCAACCTTCTCTCACTTTTACAAAGGACTCCTCTATTACTGGTTCTGGTGTTAGTGTCTAAGCAGTACCCCCAAATCACCTGAACATATGGAGGGGTGGGGATTTGTGTTAGAGGGTGGAAGACCTGAGAAGTCAGACGGGAATCTGTGTGGCTCCTGAGACATCAGCAACAGCAGCCCAGTAGTAATGGGTTCTCCTGTGCCGAAAGACAAGAGTTGGTGGTGACTGCAGAAGCCAGAGGAAGAGTCACCTGGAGGAAACAAAATCCGGGGAGCTTGCCTGATAGAATTTGAACATTAGAAGAAATTCAAGTGGGGTACGAGAGAACACTAGGAGGGGAGGGTTTTTCCTTACCTTTCTCCAATGTCCCACAGACCCACCTGTTGGTCAATTCCAAACAAAAATTAGGGGACAATTCAGCCTTAGACATCCAGCTTGAGGGATCAGAACCACCTCCTCTTTGATTCAGACAGAGGAGGACAAGAACCAAAAATGAACCTGAGGGCCAAGAGGGGCCCCACCAATTAACTAGTGCCCCAGTACAGTTCAGAGATGTTTCCTTGGGTTCTGTATAAAATGGACAGCTATCACTTTTTTTATGATTACACATCTGTAGTGTGAGCTCCCTAAATGACTGCATTTAAGGAAGAATTAGCTAAAATTAATAGCTCATTCAAAGCTCTTGTTACCTGATAGTGACAGGAGGCTTGAATGATTTTCTTGAGCTTTACTTCTTCCTTTATTAATGTTTTTTTTTTCAGAGTCATGTGACTGTAGTGAAATGTGTGAGACAATTAACTTATGGAAAGAAAAGGTCTGATTTGCTCATGACTCTGGAGGTTCCAGTCCTCAATCCAGTGGTCACCTTGGTTTGGGTTTCTGGTTATGGTGCCAAATAGCAGTAGCAGGGATCATTCCCCTACTGCTTCCTCTAGGTCCAACAGTATAAAGCTCCACAGCACTTCCCAATAGTGCCAACCTGGGTACGGAGCCTTTAAAACATGGAACTTTGGGGTACACTATCCATCTGTGTTCAAACCATAACAATAAAAAGAATAATGTCTCCTACGTTACTGAGCTGGAATAAATAACAAAACACCTACAAAGCACCCAGTACAAAGCCAGGCCCAGCACAGGAACCCAGTTCTTCCTTTGTCTTCTCCCTTTCTGCTAACAAGTCATTTTATGTTCTCATACCTTTGGAGGATTAATTTTCTATGTCTATTCTCACTGCTTCCAACAGTGAGGAGTTTGTGATCAGAAAAATTCCAAATGCTACCATGTTCCAGGTGCCCTTTCCCACGATCGCCTGAGCTCTTGAACACATCAAATCCTCAAAACCTCGCCTCTCCTTTCTTCCTGTCATTTACAGTCCCAGCTGTTTCAAGCATCTTTCCTGCTGCCATTTAAATTATCTTATCACTAAGCTGTCTTGCTATCGGTTAGTGAAACAATTTTCACAGAAAGCACTAAACATTTTCCCTGGCATTCTCTAATGACAACATCAGTAAAAAATGTGCATGTTCCTGGGAACACAATGATGGAGCAAGGTGTCAGCAGGAGCACTCTCTCTCTTCTGGATAAAAAGTAACAAGTTGATCTATAGAATGGGAGATCCATTTATAAACAAAACAGCCAACAAAAATTAGGTTCCTTCACTCTCCAGATTCTTTAGCTAAGAAAACATCCCTACAGCAATTGTTTCTCTGAAAATTATGGGAAGCGAAGACGCCAGTTCTTATCTGAGCCAGCCTGTCCATTTCCCAGGGGTGAGCAGTGTAGGACATGTTTTCATTTGCAAAGTGGCCTTTTATTAAAATAAATCAATTTACAGGAATGGAATCATCTTTATACTTTTATGATTTTATTTTATTTTTTTTACATGTTTTCTTTTGGGGAAGTACCAGAGATTAAACTCAGGGGCCCTGGATCACTGAGCCACATCCTCATTCCTACTTTGTATTTTATTTAGAGACAGGGTCTCATCGAATTGCTTGGTGCCTTGCTTTTGGTGAGACTGGCTCTGAACTCACAATCCTCTTGCCTCAGCCTCCCAAGCCACTAGGATTACAGGGGTGCACCACTGTTCCCTACTTCATGTTTTCTAACTATATGTCCTATTTTATTTTGTTTTGTAACAGAGATCTCCTGTATTTAAATTTTTTTAGTCCACCTTGAGATTTATTATTGAAGCAGATGCTTTCAACACCCATTCCAAGTGGTTTAATGGAACACAGAGAACCCAAGAAAGACCAGAAACAGGGATATGTACAGATCATGTATACGTCAGGGTCTTTACCTACAGCATTGACTTTATGTCTTATAATTTTCCCAAAATACATATTCTAGACACACAGGGATTACTAGTTTTTCCTCATGCAATTCAAATTTCCTCCAAACTTGAGGTTTGCGTGTATTATTTTCTCCTTCCAGAACATAGGTGTTAGTCAGCTTTCTGTCACTGTAAGAAAATAGTCAAGATAAAACAAATTATAAGAAGGAAAGGTTATTTTTTTGGCTCATGATTTCAAAGGGTTCAATCCATGGTCAATTGGCCCCATTTGTTTGGGGCTTGAGGCAGACAGAACATCATGTGGGGAGTGTGGTGGAATAAAGCTGTTCGTCTCATGGCAGCCAGGAAGCAAAAAGAGAGATCGGAAGTGTCCAAGGTCCCAATATTCCCTTCAAGAGAAAACTTCACTGGCTTAATCTTCTACCACTGGATTCCACCTCTGAACAGGTTTCACCACCAAGCCTGTCACAGACAGGCTTTAAGGAGATGCTTATCCAAATCATAGCAGTATTTTTCCCTTTCTAGTTTTCTATGCTGCCCCCACCTTTCCATCAGATCTTCTTCTCAGAGAGGCCTTGCCCAAACATCATCTAAAGTAACTCTCTCATCCCATCCGTTTTCCAACTCGGTGCTCCAGTTACATCCTCTTCAGAGCGGTTGTCTGGGATGATGCTGTTCTGTGTCAGTCTCCACTCACTGGAATATGAGTCCCAGAGAGCAAAGAGAGTATGGTATCGTCCTACCTCTGTGGCACCTGGCGCGTAGTAGGTACTGATGAATGATCCTAGAAAGAATGAATGAACAAATAACCACTCAGGGATGCCATTGGCAGCCAGTGAGTATGAAGGCACAAAGTACTGGGCGGTGCTACTCATTCCATGTCTAGCACACAACAAATAACAAAGGAATGTCGAGCTGTGTGTCAGGCCCCATGCTGGGTGAGAGCAATATACAGCTCAGCCACCGAGATTGTAAGTTCCTAGTGGAACTTACAATCCTTAGAAAGTCTCGGGCACATAAATAAGTTATCATGTTTTTCTACGGTAGGGGTTTCACTGTACAGTCTCTCTGAGATGGTACAACAGAGGAAGCGGATAATCTAGGGAATGCTGGGAGCTGGCAGGGCAGGAGCGAATAAAGTGAGGAAGGGAGAAAAAGAGGCATAAGGGTCAGCAGGAAATGAAAAGAGGATGGAGGAAAGAAGAAAGGCAGCCCTCCTGTACTCCTCACACGGATATGAGATTAGAGGTGTCGATCCATTCTCAAAATGCAACCACAAAATAGTTATCATTGTCCAATTCATATAAGTGGATAAAAAAGCTCTTGCTGGTCAGAGCCTCATGCATAGTCCTGCAAGTTGACTCATAGTGTTAGGACCAGCACCAGCCTTCTGAGATTACTGTGAATTCCCTACTTCTCAGGGCCTCCTGCCCACAATGTCTCAGTAGACAATCTGGCTATTGTGAAGGATTCCCTGCCTCATGGCATTGCCAGGAATATCAGCATTCTAGGTATGGAAAGAGAGTTCCAGAAAAGTAATTTTGCAAAATGACATGACCAAGTAAGAACATTATTTTTTGCCACTGGCACTTTTTATTGTATGAGTCCAAAACAGAAATTGCCATCGCCAGGACAGGGATAGAGTAGAAAATGTCTATGACGAACTTCACAGGGAAGAAGAAAAGATCTCTCTGATCCCAATGTAATCTAACTCTCCTCTGCCTTTGCCCTGGAATTTGAACACTGTTCATGCTAGTGATCCAGTTTAAAATGATTCATAGACTCTTCTGAGCTATTAATAATAGGAATCAATGTTTTGGAATCCTGGATAAGCTAGGAACGACCCCCTTACCCCTCACATGCCAGTGCCTGAATTATCCTCTCAACAACCTTAAATGATCAGTCATAGTATCAACCCATTTTATAAGGAGAGAAACTGAGGTTTCAGAATATCAGTTCCTAAAATTGAATGGCTAAGTGGCAAAAGCAGGATTCTCACCCAAATCTTCCTTAAAGCAAACATATGGTCTGATCCCCAGAATCCGCTACCCTATGATGCTGTAAGTGTATAGTGAGGTGGATTGTAGAGCAGGGCAGTCAGCAGTCAGGAATTGGAAAGGCCTGGCATGCAGGTGAGGAGCAGAAGACGTGGTTCCCCTACGTGGAGGAAAAGGCCAAGGACCCCATGTTTCTCTGGACATCCCACTTGACATTTTTGCCAGTAGATTTTTCCAACTATTTTACAAAAACCTACTAGGGGTACTTTATCCGTTTATTGTTTTAAGTTCTGTGTTACTCAGGATGGCCTTTTAGTAGGAAGTATTTTCTAATTGGTGGACTCTAAGATCAGATCATCATCACTATTATCACGAGTAGTGATTCACCTTTACGTAAGACTATGGGTGACTGCAGTCTTCCCAGGGCTTTCCCTTGCTGAGAGGGAGCAGCTCATTTTGCAACCTAAAGAGCAAAAATGCAGAGAAGTTGAGTGACAGTCCAAACATCATCTTTGAAGTCAGACCAGCACTGCCTAGCTATTCAATTTGGGGAGGCAACTCAATTTCTTTGGGCTTCAGATGTCAAAAAACAGACAGCGGCATAAGGTTATTTTGAACACTGAGTACCTGAGAAAGAAATGATCCATGCACAGAACATGCTGATTTATTTTAATTTTACTCCTTCTCCCTCCCCCACCTCCATACTCCATCTCTCTCTCTCTCTCTCTTTCTCTCTCTCTCTTAAACACACACACACACACACACACACACACACACACAAACACACACACACACACGTAGATCAAGACTTCAAACACAGATTTTTTTTTTTAATGGTGAAATCTACATTTTTGCCACCACTGATTCTTTAAATCAATAAGATGTTAGAACTTCATATAAACAACTAAATGAGTCTCAAGGATAGGGGAAGGAACAAAATAATGGCACACTCTACTTCTTTGTTACTTCTTCTTCCTGAATCTTAAATAGTTTCATGGAATTCTGATAGAGAGAACAAACTCATATTTCAAAATTCTAGTTTTTGAAAGGCATTTATTTTTTATTGAATCATAAAGCTTCTAGACACCTGGAAGAATAATCCAAATATTTAATTGACTGACAGAAGAACTAACATCCAGAAAGATGGAGTGATTTGACTAGATTTCATTTATTTCTTTTCAAATATGTGATTAAATTGTGTACAATTTCTAGGTTGTTGTCATGTGTATTAAATTTACTGTTTTTATTTTTTTCTTCTGGCATTATTTTTGAAATTTAACTGTGATGAATATACTTTGGCTTTATTGAACCTACACATATTAATGCATCTAAAGGAAATTTTATATTCAGTTCCTTATTAACGCACAATGTAAATTGGAAACAGACTCTAAATGGCCAGCTACTAAATTTTTAAAAAACATGATAGGCCCACTGGAAGCAGGCAGCTGCATTGACATTCCTCCTAGGGCAAAGGAAAAAAAAAAAACTACTAAGAAAAAAATGACCGATTCCTGGTTTGGTATTCCTCCATCACCAGATTTATTGACCTGCAAGAGAAGTCAGTGGCTGTTTTGCCCCAGTCAATATTAATTTCTAGGTTCAATAAATCCTGGTAATGAATGGGGAATGTAAGTCAATGTGTGCTCATTAGATGTGTTCACAAAATACGCCATGGCTAAAATAAGAAAATAATAAGCAGTCAACTTTATCAATGTCTAAATACTATTTCTGACATATTTTGAACCCTTTTTTTCTTTGTTTTTCTTGTGAAAGAAACTTAAAATAATTTTGAAAATCACCTTGGAAACATAAAGATGCTCCCTACATACTATTCCCAGAATGATCCTGGCAGCTCCACAAAAGAAAGATAATTGCCCATTTGGCAAAAGGATTTTGTTCCCACTGCCTCTTAAGCTAAAGGCCTCACTCCTCTGCAGTCAGAATAGAGATGGCAAATAGCCACCCAAAGTTGATAACAGTAAGCACATTTGGTAAATATTTTCACGTGAAGGAGCACACACCAGTCTTTTATAAGCACAAAACTAAAAGTATGTCGGAAACTTGGTGGAAAACAACAATTAAAATAATTACCATTTTTTGATAACCTACAAGTGTCAGCCCTTCTTAATTTTTCTTTCAAGATAGGGTGTCACTAATTTGCTTAGGGTCTCATTACATTGCTGAAGCTGGCTTTGAATTTGCTATCCTTCTGCCTTAGCCTCCCAAGTTGCTGGGATTACAGGTGTGTGCCACCACTCCTAGCATTATTCCTAATATTTTAAACAAGTCAAAATATCTCCACATTCCCAGTTAGGAAACTACATCTATGTACACTTCCTTAGGACTACTATTTCATGAAATTCCAAAGTTGGGTTCTTTCCACATTGTCGTGCTGCATCTTTAATAGCAAGAGCTCAAGCTAAGAGAGCAAAACTCTTGACAACACAAAAGTACAGTAAAACTACATCACCTTGAAATTTGGTGAGTTTTTTGAAGAATATTCCTTTTCTGTGAATTCTTCAAATCGTTAAAATATCATGCTGTTCATAATTAACAGTTAGGTTTTTTAAAATTCTGTTAGTTATTTTAGTTTATTCCAAAATGAGAACCCATTTTTTAAGCCAACAAAGTGTAAAGTTTCTCCAAATCACTGGGTAAATGCCTGGTGGCATTTGAGAGACTGGAAAAAGGCAAAGAAGAAGATAAAGAAACAATATTGCTATAACACTTAAACTAAAGTATAGAAAAGAATGCATTGTAAAAACCATGCATGTTTTCAGAACAATCATGATTGTGTTAAATAAATGTGGCACATATTTTTTGTTAAGTTTTCAGAATTGTGTTTCAAATAAGCATGGTGAAGGATGCTATTTCCTGAGGCCTGCCTTCCACAATATAAAACAGGTTTTGCTCACACACTTCCAAAGTAACTGACAAAACTAATGAGCTCAGCCACGTGAAATAAGCCAAAATAAGCTGTGTTCAAGGTGCAGTCGTATCAGTAAATCATCTCAACCAGGCAGTGAATGAGCTCAGCCATGCGAAATCCTGCACATCCTACTGAATGTTCTTCATCTCCTGTGCACTAATTTTATTTCATGTGGTTCTAATATAGGAATGAAAGATTGGTGAGAAAAAATTTCTTTCTGGGAATGTTCTGTCATATATTCTCATTTGTGAATTTGATCATTGCAAAAAATATGTATTGGAGAGGGTGAAATGAAGAAAAAGAATAAAAAGAGAAAAAATCATGTGTGAAAGAAAGAAAATTAGATAGCAAGTCACCAAACTATTTTCTCCAAGAAGGAGGATAATACAAAGAAAGGGCACATAATGTGTATGAGTTCATTTATGACTTTCTCAAAAGATAAGTGAGTGCTTCAGATACCCAGAGCTTCATGTGGGCACATTACTTTATACTGACTTCACAGAGGGCTAGATTCCAAACCTTGAATTGTCCTGAGAGACATGAAGGTAGTCAGGGCTGGCCACCCTACCCACATGAGTCCCTTTGCACTGCCTGGTCTCCTAAGGGTGCTGTTTCCTTCGGAGCTTCTGGGTGGCCTCCCGAGTATCTCCAACTAGATCATGTTACAGTAAATCAGTCCTTTACTGTTTATGCTTTGGACCAACTCCCAATTTCAATAACAGAGAGAGAAAAGTGTTCTGACTTATAGGCGTGAGTGCTTGATTTCCAAACCTGTGGCAGTCAGTTTTTCATCCATGTTACTTTAACCTGGGTTCTCAATCCTATTCAATTAGCTTCTCAGTATATTTACCTATATCTCTAACTAAAGAGGTGTATGGAGCTAAATATACACACATGGAGGTTTTTTCATTGATCTGGTATTTACATATATAGAAATACACACTGATTAGTATCAGAATGCTATAAAGCACAAACATGTGCACATAATTACCATACTCTCTTTCTCTGATTGCAGCAAGGAACAGTGTTCCTTTTGGGCCTCTGCCTGACCAGCTGCTCTGTATTTCCAGCGGACAGCTGTGAGATGTGATGTCTAACCTTGGAATCTACTATATATCTCTTGACCTGCTTCAGCATTTATATCTTAATTTTTTTCATGATCTTCCTGCTCAGTGCTACTGTTCTTTATTTCACTGAAAGAATTCATCCAGATTTCATACAAATGTGGGATATATATATATATATATATATATATATATATATATATATAAAAATTTATCGTATAGGAACAAGATTAAGAAAGAATAGTAAAAACTCTGCCATTTCTATGGTTGATTTATTTTCTAATAAAACAACTACCCAAAAAAATATTTATTTTGAAATCATCTCATCTCATTTTATTCATCCTCGTTTATATTTTATTATTGCAAGTTACCAAGTTTTAGGAATTTTAGTGCAAAAATCCCAGATGGAGAAAGTCCATTTTAACAGTCCCAACCTAAAATGGTTTCTGTTTTCTTCCCTATACATCATTTAGTAAATCTGAATTTCTTCTTTTTTTCATGATATCACATTTTATTTAGCAAATGTACATAGAGAACATATTATGTTAAGCAGGGTGTTGAAATGTGTCATAAATAATGCAGCAGCACATATTTGAATTGAGTGCAAATGGGAACCACTCTTTCATCCTCATTTTTATTGTTGTTATTGTTAAATGTACTAGACCAAAGAGACGGTAATGATAATGAAGACACAACTAAATGGCGGTTAATGTAGTACTTCTGGATGGAACAAGATTTTGAATTGGAGGTTTTTTTGTTTTTTCTTTTATTCCTTTTTTCCTCCCTTCCTTCATTTCTTCCATCTTTCCTTTTGGCCTGAGGGGATAAGAAATTAGAGTAAATTAACCAAAGTGAAACTTTTGAGTACATTTTGAGGTATTATAAAATTAATAAAGTCAACACTTAAGTTGGCCAAAGAGCCTTGACATATGGGGACAAAACAGCACCATTCTGAGTTGGTCCTTTATTTTCTATGCCCATGCCCATGTACACCTGGTGCCACTTTAGTTGAAGTTGCCCTCCATATATCACTGAACAGCATGTATTACCCAGATCTTAGGCTCCCTTATTTCCCACTTTATTGTTGTATTTTTTGTCATTACCCCAATTAGAATAAAGAGAAGAAAAAAATTAGGGTGCAGGTGGAGTAGAAAGAATATAAGGGAAAGTCTAAATTCTAATGCATGTTCAACTTGGTTTTAACCAAGGACTTTGTACAAGGCTTTGAACTTCACATGTCTGAATTTCTCATAGGTAAAAAGAGAATACTCATTTGCCAGATTGTCCCTCTAAGCATTAAAAAGTCGTTTTTTAATAACACATCAGAAATTTATTCATTGTGAATTATAAAATGTTATGGTCTGAATTATGTCCCTGGAAAATTCATACGTTGAAGTCCTAACCCCAAGGACCTCAGAATGAGACCATATTTGGACGCAGGATCTTTAAAGACATAATAAAGATAAAACAAGTCTTATGAGTGGGCCCCCATCCAGTATGACTGGTGTCCTTATAAAAAGAGTAGAGTAGATTAGGGCAGAGACACAAAAAGAAAAAAGTGTGAAGACACAGTGAGAATGTATGGCCTTGAATGGCCTGCAATTCAAGGAGCAAAGGCTCCTGGTCCAAGACCTCAAACCTAGAGAATCACAGGAAAACAGATTTCTCCTGGATAAGCCACTCAAACTATGATATTTTGTTATGGAACCCTTCAGAAGTCAGACTAAAAGTCTAACGAGAGATTTGCACAAAACACTCTAGGACACCACCTGCTAGCATCCTTCTCATCCTACTGAAGTCTGTAAAATTCTTTTTCCATCTCTTTTAAAAGAATGTGAGCGTTAAGTGTACTGGAAACATTTAAAAATTTAAGATTTTCTGTAGATCATGAGGCTCCCTTGGGAAGCCTCTACTACCTAATCTTACATATTGATTGTTAAGATGTTGTCATAAAATAAGAACTTACAAGCCAGAGGTTTAACACTATAAAATTTACCATGAGCTTGTCATGAAACAGGTCTGGGGGTAAGAAAGAAAATATACTTGCCAGTGACTTTTATCATCCAATTTTTATCAAAGTGGTCCATGTTCTTTCTCTCATGTAAGTTTTCATGGGTGATCTATAACCTCCTCCTCCATCATTTGGCCTCTTGCATTCAGTTGTTTAATCCTGGTGATTTCCTTTCCTGGACTTCAGTACAACTTCCTGCATTCTCACTAGGTCAGCAATTCCTTTAGTTTCTTTCTGCAGCAGCTCATTCACCTACCTTAGAAATCCTATTGGTCTGGTCCTGATATGACCACACAGGTGTCCTCTCAAGGGTATTCCTATCTTGTCCACAGGAAACCCTACAGCATACTTGACAATACTGTGGGGATGCAGCCTGATTCAATTCGGCCACCTCTCCTTTGGCTTGTCTATCAGTCATTATATAGGCCTCATGTAAACAGGTAGTATAATTAGGTTTGATTCTAACACAAGACCACTATGGGCCTATCTACAGAAAATATGTCTCAATCTTTCCAAGAGATTTTACTGGGTTGGTCGTAAGTCAGAGCTGCTGGGTGACCAAGTGTTCTACTTTGCTTAGGACTGTCCCAGCTTTAGGGGTGAAAGTCCCTAACCTGGAAACCAAGAGAGATATTCATGATATCTCTTCCTGGAGAGGTAGGGATTAAGTTTTACAGCATAAGTCTCTCTAAAAAATATCCTTTAAAATATCTTAATTCCCCTTTTTATTCTCAATATGGGAGAAGGGGTTAAGAGTTTTATTATCGTTTGTTTCATAATCAACTTCTTTTTTAAAAAAATATTTTTTAGTTGTTAATGGATCTTTATTTCATTTATTTATATGTGGTGCTGAGAATTGAACCCAGTGCCTCACACATGCTAGGCAAGCTCTCTACCACTAAGCTACCACCCCAGTCCCTCATAATCATCTTCTTTTTCAAGTTGAAATATATGGCCATTCACACATTTTACTTTGATATTATCATTTATATATATTATTAGTATTATTTCCGAGATTGCCGCAGAAACTTTTTTTTAACACCATGTTACACTTTTAATTTTTTTTCCCTTACCAACCAAAATATACATGATTATAATAACTATTATGTGCAGCACCTGCTAGAGTGTTTCTCTAAGTTGGCTTCCTGGAACAGCAGCAACAGTACCAACTAGCATCATCTAAAAATGATGATGCTAGTTATCATTTTAACAGTTAAAAATATAAATCCTTCGCCCATAACAAAGACCTCCTATTTCAGAATCTTGGTCTTGAGGTCCATGCTTTGAGAAACCTTGCAGGTAACTCAAGATAAGCTCAAGTACAAGAATCCACTATTCAGGTTTTGGTTCTTAACTGCATCTGAATATTATAATCACTTGGAAACCTTTTCAAATCAAATGTTGGGGCCCAGATACTCAATTTCATTAGTATCTCAAGCAGTAGTAGAATATTAAAAGTTGTCTTGATAAATCAAATAAGTAGACAAGGTTCTAAATCATTCACCTACATCTACAAGGCTTATTGAATCTCTTCATTGGAGAGGAGAACTGTTAGCTGTTTCAGAGCAGTAAGAGCCAAGGACTATATAATTTTTGGATCCTTTACTTCAAGTCAGCCTGCATGCATGTTTAATTATATGTAAACAAAGTGTTCCAGTCCACTCAATCTGTTTCCTCACTACTATATTCCACTTTATTTTCCATTTCTTTGCATTCATTTGTTTAAACATTATGAAATTTCAAGTTATAGAGATGCCATCAAAATCTGGAATTACAGTTCCTTTTTATTTGTGTGTGGTTATCATCTGTCCTGGCCAGGGGATGCAGAGCTATCTGTCAATGAGCAGCCAGACTTGGAAAGGCATTCACATATGTTTACTTGATGCTATGACAATATGCTTTGAGGAATTAAAAGGGGATGGTATTTATTTCACTAGACTGCAAATCCTGTAACAACTTACAGTGTATATGTTATCAACGATAGAAGGAAATATGATCATTTGCAAATAGGTACATTAATCTGCAAAAGGCCACATCAACCCAGCACAAGTTAGGGCTCTTCAAAACCATTAAGGCTATTAGTTCTGACCAGAGATAAGCAGAATAAACAAATTCTTGCTGAACTGGAATCAGTCCTGCTGCCTTTCAACATATTCCAAAGAAGGTTCATGAAGCCCAAAGATTTCACTGATGTTTTCCTTTTCCATTGCTTTGTTTACTCTACTCCTTCCATGTCAGAGGAACTTAACATTTGTGTTGCTAAGGGAGCTTTTCACAGAGTCTGTGACTCCTCTGGTTGACTTTGAAAAAAAGGAGTTTAAAATATTCTTGGGTTTTGGACTGTGATAATTTGACCTTGTACATAGAGATAAGCCACATTTTAGCTAGAAGCAATTTAGGTTAAAAAAAATCAGAAAAAAAGTGCCTCAATTATTCAAATAAATGTTAATGCTAACTCTGTTCTTCAATCTACAACTTTAAGCAGGCCTCGGAAACTTGCCCCCCACCAAAAAAAATTAAAAGTTAAAATATATCTAATAAGAACAGCTTTGCTTTGAATTCAAAGTCCTAAACCAGACAGCAACAACAACAACTTTTAGGGAGTATACATGTCTAGTATTCCCTTTAGGGATTGCTAAATTTTGGTCCTTTTGTTGGTATGAACAGGTGATAGCTTATGGAGGTGTTATAATTCTATATGATAAAAACATGTTTCAAATTAAAAACTGATTTTATGTGAGTTCAGAAGCTAAAAGAAAAATCTAAAGGAGAGGCTTACTTAATCTGACTCTGCATAGAAAGCTCCACTAGGAATGTTTCACGACCTTTCCCACTCGGTTCTACAGATCTATAACTGGTTCTCAAGAGAATTTATAGAAATATTCAGGGTCATGGATTATATTGGTGTTTTCCACAAAAAAATTGATCCAGTCAATTCTTCCCTATCATCATTACTACCCTGTTCCTACATCTATTACAGAAAAAAGAAATGTGGTTGAGGAGAAATTTCATACTAACTTAACTGCTTTCATTGTGTCAAATGCAGAACAATTATTTTATACTTGTTCAGAAAGAGTATTTTATCCTTACAGCTAAGTAGTATTCCAAATGGGTAACTCACTGTAATGACACCATAAAATGACCCAAAAGGTAAAAGTCATTTCCAAATGTTAATACAGAGTTATGTGACTCCACCTATGGCATCCTGAAGGTCAAGGTACTTAGAGATTGTGCATAACTTTCAACAGAAGATGAAAGCTTGTAGCCCGATTTTCTCTCCTATGGGCTTTAACGTAAAGCCCATAAATCTTACACAGATGAAGAGAAAGAAGTAGCCCTTTGTTAAGGGGCAAAAGGGAAAGTGTTCTCACTTTAAAATCCAGAAATTCCGTCGAGATGCCCTTTGGAGCTAGAATAGGGTTAATTAGGCTATTTACATGAAACTCATGATAGAGTGTGATATTTAATCATGTCAGTGTGACAGATCATTAGGAGATAAATCACTCAAGCTACAGTACTACTGTTACCTTAAAACTACAGCACAGATATTGTTGACAGCATTTACAATTGCACCTATTCATTTAATTTTTTATTTAACAGAAAAGAAAGCAGAAGGCAAATTTGTGCACCAGCCAATCTAGCCTGCAACTTCTGGCAAGGGAATAAAATTAGGATTCTGCTTCTCAATTATAGGGTTAAATTGAAGTTGTAAAAAATATGTGGTTTGGATTCTTTTCATGTTGACTGATGGCAAATACAAGTCTTAGCATTATTGGGAAGTACCAGGACATGGTTATGGTCTTCAAGGGTTGTCCTTATATTGCTGTAGGAGCAGTCTCCTAAGATTACACTTGCCCCTCAGAGGTGCTTGCGTGCCTAAGGAAAAAAAAAAAAACAATTAAATGTGCTGAGTCTTATTCTAAAGCATTTATCTTTGAATAAAGCAAAATGAAAACACTGGGGCAATGGTCTAAGTGCATATATGCTGTTCTTAAATGTCCTGTCCATTGACATTTACAAAAGAATCAGGAAAAGAACTGTGAAGAATATAAAATTTAATTTTTAGTAAAAGGCTAAGTAGTTTAAATTTATGTCATATGACATATTTATATTTTTATAGTGGCAAGACCATTTCATGTCTTATTTCAAGAGAAAATTAGATACCACCAGATCTAGCCTTTGCTCCCAAATTTGAGTGTGTGTGTGTGTGTGTGTGTGTGTGTGTGTGTGTATGACTGTCAGTAAGTTTATTTCCTGAAATTGGATTTGTATGGAGTCCAGTGATAGGATGGGTGTGTGAATGGGTATGCAATTTGATAGGACTGTTGAAAGAAGTCTTGAAGGACTGCCGTGTGTTATTAAATAAGCAAGAAATTAATCATCAGCAGTTTGCATGGCAACACTGGTTATAATTTAAAATTGTGAAAGGGAAGGAGCGAGTTATATGGCTCCTTCTTACCTGGACACTTTCATACTTAGGAATTCTAGAATACCAGCCTTAAACCTTATTTCTTTAAATTATATTCCTTGAGATAGTACCTAGCTGAAGAGTAATTTTTCCATACTTTTTACATTAACTATGAACTTTTACATCATGTTTGTCCAAGAAATCTAATGAACTTTAGAAGAAAATTATACCTCAAAAGATTATAAATGTTAGAAAGATGATCATACCTTAGTTTTTCCCAGTGTGATTAAATTTGCATGATTTCTGTGAGATTTTAAGAACAGGTGATAAGGTTACATATGGAATTGGAAGTCATAGATTAAGCAACTTTCCCATGGACACAAAATACATGCAAATTATGGGTTTGCAATCTCTGCTTTTACTCCAGGCACGACATGGCATCCAAGATTGGAAGACTAAAGGTACCTTTTTGCACCAGGTTCCTTGTGGCCTTTGTCATCATCTTTGTGGTCAGCAGAAAATTCTTGAAGTTCAGCTCTTCTGCAGTCTAACATCTCTGCTGACAGTCTTCATTGATTTAGATATTTTCTCACATAACACATTACCTTAACTCCAAAGCTCCCTTCCCTAAAAGATAGAACTGTGAGCATTCAGTCCAGAGCAATGCAAGAGCAGATATTTTGAAACCTGGATGTCATCTGAGAATACAATATATTCTATAATATATTCTATATTATTCTATACATAAACAATAATATCATAAATGCAGGTAAGTAGAACTACCAATGGGTGAAATAGGGAAGAGAAAATAAGAATCCTGTTACTTAATACAGAAGACTGAAACTGTGTGTGCATGTGTGTGTGTGTGTGTGTGTGTGTGTGTGTAGACATACATGTTTCAATAAAGCAACATTTAAATTTTTCAAAACAATTCGAGGGGCCAAGGGAGATGTTGGACAATGGGTACGAAATTTCAGTTAGACATACATAAGTTCAATAGATCTATTTACAGCATAGTACTTAGAGCTAATGACACACTACTTAAAATTTGCCAAGAGGGTAAAATTTACATTGAGTGTTCTTAACTCAGAATGATGATGATGATGATGATGTTAGAGAGAAAGATGATGAAAGATATGGCTATGGCCTTAATGGTCTCATGGATATATACTTATCACCAAACTCATGAAGTTGTAACATTCAATACAGGTAACTCTTTTTACATGTCAATAATATCTCATTAAAATGGTTTAATTTTTTAAGAATAGATAATTCCTCATTCTAGTTCCAGAGAAGTGGCTAAAAGGAAGTAAGCTGGTCACATATGCTTTTGTTTTTCTGAAACATACTATTCTCACAGTTCCATTCTGCTGGGACTGTTACTTTCCTAGAATTTGCAATCAATTTAAAATTGGCCACTATTCTAGATCAAGGGAGAAAAATCAGTAATACCACAGTGTCCAAGACCTGTTTCTTCCATCTTAGCATACTGCTCACCAAGCCTATACAAACAGAACAGATCATTCGAGGTTCTCTTGGTATCCACACTACTGCGTGAGGAGTGAATGAAGAATCTGGTCATTTTTTTATTCAACTTCTAATAACTTCTAGACCAATTGTACTTTTTCCTTAGAATAATGGTGAAACTAGTTGGAAAGAGGCTGGTGACTGAGGAACACTCTACTAAAAATTGAAGCCTAAAATCTGTGATCCAGACTGTGTTTGGTGTTTCCATAAAAGGAGGAAATTTTGGATTAAGATTAAGCATTTCTTCATTGAAAAGGCTGCTAACTACTAGTCCTGAGAGTGGGGCAGAGAAAAACTCCAAGTTTCACAATCACATCAGGGGTTAGTACCTACAAGTGGCTGTCAGGGGCAGGGGATGGTAGGGAAGGATTGAACCAATGAGGCACAAGGTGGGAAGGGGTGACAGAGAAGAAAGAAAAGAAGAGCAAGGTAGAATGAGTGGCAGTAAAGTGGAAGACAGCAGCATTTAAAAGATAAACCTTAGAGGCAGTTGCTTTCTTGCTTAAGGCTGATAGGATCAGAGACTCCAGATTAGAAGGGACCCATCAACATTGAGCATATGATCCCACTGAGGGTTCCTCAGTAGCTAACAGCAGAGGGTCAGCCATCTTCATCCTGGATTAGCTCACAGGACAAGGCAGTTTGAAACCACATGAACAATTCTGATCTCCCTCTTTCTCTGTCTCCCATTCCTTTATACTTTTGAGCAGCTCATACTCTACTGAATCCCATTCTCACTGTTTGTCTAGTAGATACCTTCTGGCCCTCAGAACTCAGGTCAAGTGATAGCTCTTTAATGAAGCCTGACCTCACCTTCCCTCTCAGTCTAACAAAGAGATCCCCCCTCTATTTCCCATCACATATTGAACAAATGCTTGTTTCTCTCTCCTAGGACCCACTGATTTCCCGAAGATCAGATTACCTTCCTTGGGCTCCCCTTTCTGGGACTTAGGGGAAGACCTTGCAGAGGAAATGGTACAAATATTTCCGAATCAATGAATCAAAACCTGCCATCCTGTATCCTCCAATCACTGGGACTCCTGATCACTCAGGAACTTTTTGTCAAAATTTATCTAATGCTTCTAAAATGTAATATTCATCAGTTACACCTCCCATTCCTTCAGTTTTCTTTCTTTAGCACAAACGTTTCGGTTCCTTAAGCCAGTGGTCCTCAAACTCAAATATAGAACAGAATAACTTAAAGGACCTATTAAAAAAGCTATTGCTGGGTCCTGTGTCTAGAACTTTGAACCAGTGTCTGATGTGGGAAAATTTTCAAGTTTGCATTTCCAACAACTGCCAAATGTTGATGACACTAAGCTCAGGGACCACGGTTTGAGAACTACTGCATTCAGCTAGCTGGGTCCATTGTTCCTTTATCCTCCTGCCTACTTTATCTTTCTGTTTTTTTTTTTTCTTTTCCCTTTCTTTTTTTCCCCCTTGGAATTTCTTCTCTTTATTTGTTTAACCACAACTGAGCATATAGCTGGAAATACAGATGTTCTGAAGATCATACTTGGAGAAACAATGCGTATGTGCATATATGTTCTGTGTGCATGTGTGAAATATGAACTTCCATTAATTGAAATCATTTTGAGAGTCCTTAATTACTAAAGTCAATAAACCATTACATGTTTTGTTGAAGGCAATGCTGAACATATTTGTCAATGGGCTTTAGTATCCACACATTTCTATTGTATAGTACCCATTTAATTAACCTTTGTTGCATATACTGGGCTCTTTCCTAGGCACTGGAGACACAACGACAAAAAAGAAGAAAAACTTTCTCCCTATTCTGAAGAAAATTTACATCTTGTGTTTTTATAAAAGGATAAGAAAAATGATACAGTATGTGAATTTAGTGATCTCTATAGTTTTAGAATTATGATTTTTGAACAGGAGACTGTTTATTCTGACTTTCTACATGTCCTGGATTTAAAAACAAACAGCTAGCTGAAATTCAAACTGCTCATAACAAACCTTAATTTGTTTTATTCTTTCTAGAATTCTAATTATGCAATGATAGAATTGCACTGAATAATTAATCAAATACTAAAACTATATAAAATGCTTAAAAATAAAGTCCACTTTCTTTAAATAATTTATTTGGGGAGAGGGAGAACTACCAATTACTTATGGAACTCTGAAAATAAATGAAAAGGATTATCCAAACTTAAGAGTATGGTAATGTGTTTTATGTAGTAGTTATATTCCTTTTTTAAGTATACACAGCTATTTAACATTAAACAAAGGTATATTAATCATAATGACAAATTCCATAGATATTTTTGTATGTTTAATTGTAATATTAGCAATGAATTTTGTTTAAGGTATGATTTGGAAAATTACACTGTTGTGAATTGGTTTTTATACAATTACATTGTCCTTCATACTTTCATTGTGAAATGATATTTAATATGAAACAAAATATTAATCTATAGGAGATTATGAAATTAGTAATCATCTATAATGCTTGATTAAACCAATATATTCACAACTCAATTATCTCTAATTCATAAATATTGCTGCTAAATGTGTCAGAAACTTTTTAATTGTGTTTATTCTTCCACACATCAGTAGAAGCTAGAATACAAGCAAAGTTTTAGGTAAACTGTAATCTGTTTGCTATAAAATACTTAATAATAAACAGACATCTAAAATGGCAAGTCCCTAAAATCCTTTATGAAAGAAAATGAAAGTCAATTCTCTGTGATGATATGTCAACTTGATATGGTGAAGGAATGCCCAGATAACTAGTAAAACATTATATCAGGGCGTTTCCATGAGGATATTTCTGGAGGCGATTGGTGTTAGTGAGCTAAGTGAAGCAGACCCACCATCACTAATGTAGAAGGGCATCATCCATTTCCTTAACGGTTCTAATAGAGCTAAAAAGACAGAGGAAATGTAAACTCAGTATCTTTAATTGAGCTGAAACACATATTTTTCCTGTCCTCTGACACTGACCTTCTTCCTGGTCCTAAGCTTTTTGGGTTTTGAGTGGACTTACATCATCCCCATCTCAAACAATCCCCATTCTCAGGTCTTTGGAAAAACTGAATCACATAATTGACTTTCTTGGTTCTCAAATTTGCAGATGGCAGATCATGGAACACCATGTCCTCCAGAAACATGTGAGACAATTCCCATAACAAATTTTCCATTATAGGGGCTGGGGATGTGGCTCAAGCGGTAGCGCGCTCGCCTAGCATGCGTGCGGCCCGGGTTCGATCCTCAGCACCACATACCAACAAAGATGTTGTGTCTGCAGATAACTAAAAAATAAATATTAAGATTCTCTCTCTGTCTCTCTCTCTCCCTCTCTCACTCTCTCTTTAAAAAAAAATTCCATTATATAATCTATGTACATCCTATTGGTTCTGATTCTCTGGATGACTCTGAATAACTCAATTTCTTTGCTCATACTATAATACATATCTGCAGGATGCTGGCTGCCACATTTGGAAAATACAAATGTATTACCATAAGATTCTTCTTCTCTTTCCCAACCAGCAAAAAATGTTCCTTGTCCTAAGATCCATCTGGAGGTCAAACAAAAGAAATGCAGAATAAAACCCTGAAAAGGCTTAGAGAACAATACCCTGTGCTTTTTGTGCCTGTTTGGAACTGTTATTGAGAGAGGATCTCCTCTTTGGTATGGGGCAGGTTGGCACCAAGACTGGCTGTGGATGGGGTGAAACACAGCAGAACTTGTTGGACTTCTGCTTCTATTTCTTACCTCCAGCTCCTCTAGGGAAAAGTGATCCACATCTGAACCAATCATGCAGTGTGTCAGAATTCAAGATTAATATTTTATCCCATCCTGAACATCCGAGGGCCAAAGAAAACTAGATCAGGAGATGATTAAAAGCATTTCCTTGAAGGCAAGAAAAAATATGAGGGGTCATAAATAAGCTTGAGAGTCCAGGCAAATAATTTTAGTTAAGGAAGCACCATTGTCAGAGATAAATATGAACTGAGTGGACAGTGGCAAATTGAAGATTACATGTCCCTTCTAGATAAAGAATAACCATTTAGACCACAGATGGTCACCATGTTGTGAGAATTGGTATGCCACGAATTCAGATATTTCAACAGAAGCCAGAAATATGATTTTTATTAGAAATTTACCAGTGTTTAAGTGTTGCTTCATTTTTAACTCAGTTCAGGCCAAATGAAACACATCTGTGACCATTTATGTCTGACCCATCTACAATCCATTCTCAACACAATAGAATGACTTTCTTAATACACAAGTCAGATAGCTGAGAATTCTCCAATGTCTCTCTGTTTCACCTGGAATAAAATCAAACATAATTTCATGGCTTGTATGATCTGTCTTCATGCCTAGATTTCCCCACATCTCTCCTTCTGCCAAGATTCTATCTAACTCAAGTTCTGAACTTCTGCAGTTCCCTCTGCCTGGGTTGTGATTACATCACATCTTCACAGAACTTCTCATTTCTGTGACCTCTGTGTAATCCCCCTTTCCTCAGAAAACCTTCTAACATAGCCTGCCTCCCCGACTTATCCTCTGCCCACACCTTCCCCTCTCCTTCAAGGTTTTATTTTCTTCCAGGATATATGACTATCTGAAGTAATATCTATGTGTTCTGTTACTTCATTGTTGTTTCTGGAATATAAGTTCTATGAAATCAGAGACTTCCTTTTGCATTCAGGCATGTTTAGCATGATTTGTGGCACATAGTAGGTCTACAAGATATTGAGCTTTTTCCTCTTAGCTCCCTTCTAAAGTCTACTCACTGAAGCTGAAACTTGGCAAACCACATGCCCATGGTCCACTGGATTCCTGTTAGTTTCTGCCCATTGAGGTCACCGAGAGACACTGGAAGGCAGAAAGATGAAAGATGGAATAGCTTTTTCTGGTTTTCCTGTTGTTTGGCAGCAGCCGTTGATTCTGGTTTCCAGATGTTTTCCTCCTTCTCACAACCAGGTTCAGAGATCCATCAGAAACACCAGCTCCTGCCAAGCAGCAGCCCTCTTGACAAAGTTCCCGGTCACACCTCCACAAGCCCTGCCCTCCTGAGTATTCACTGCTACCAAACACAGCAACAGCCTCCCCCAGAGTCCCAGTCTTCATCCACAGTCCCCACACTCACTTCTCCTTCCTCTTCCTTTGAGCTTTCAGCCCCTGGCTGTGCCTGCTTCTGTGGTTCTGTTCTTTGGTCTACATCATGGTTCCCTTGATAAGGTCTCAGTCCTTCAATACTACTTAATCAGCCCCTATACAAAATCCTCTCTGAGCTGGGATTCCTGCCTTTCTTACAGGGGCTGGACAGAGACAATAGGTATTTAATAAATATTTAACATGTTTACGAATAAATGAATGTGGCCAGCAGACATCCAGTTTGCAAGATGTGCCTTGGAGAGCCTGCTCACAGGATTCTTGTGACAATGAATCATCTTTACACAAACACAATCATGGCATATTTTCCCTTTGAGCCACTTGAATGTCTTGGTTAAATGCCACATGTTCCATCTGCTCTGACTGTCCCTCCTGGGCCAGATTATGATCTTTACAGAACCTTACACATTGAGAGGATTATGGTGACTTTAATGATAATTCAAAATAACAAATCTATATAGGCAGAAATTTAGATACAGATAGTTGTAAATTAAGTGAAGACTAGCAAAGCTTTTATTTTCTCATGTTGACTAGTTTAATGCTTTTTAAAGTTTCCTTTTAATATCCAGATCATTCCAGGTAAATGTCCTTCCACTTCATTTTTGATGTCTCTGTTTCCTGATGTCCGAATGATGTGCTCTGTCTCTTGCACAATCCATAACTCCACTAACATTCTTAAAATAAGTAGATACAGAAAATATGGAAATACCTAACCCTGAAATGATTCAAGTAAACATTGAACTCTACCTCTGTATTTTTTAAATTTTTTATTTGTTCTAATTACTTATTCATGATAGCACAATGCATTTTGATTCATTGTACACAGTGCCAGCACAACTTTTCATTTCTCTAGTTGTACATGGTGTAGAATCGCACCACATGTACAGTCATACATGTACCTAGGATAATGATGTTCATCTCATTTCACCATCTTTCCTACCCCCATTCATCCACCCATTCCCTCCCTCCCCTTTGCCCAATCAAAGGTCCTCTATTCTCCCCATCCCCCCACACCCACATTATGAGTCAGCATCCATTTATCAGAGAGAACATTTGGCCTTTGTTTTGGGGGGATTGGCTTACTTTGCTTAGCATGATATTCTCCAACTCCATCCATTTACAGGCAAATGCCATAATTTTATTATCTTTTAATGCTAAGTAACATTTCATTGTGTATATGTACCACACTTTCATTATCCATTCATTTATTGAAGGGCATCTCGGTTGCTTCTACAGTTTATCAATTGTGAATGGTGCTGCTATAAACACTGAAGTGACTGCATTATTGTAGTAGGCTGTTTTTAAATCTTCAAGGTATAGATCAAGGAGTGGGATAAATGGGTTAAATGGTGGTTCTATTCCAAGTTTTCTAAGGAATCTCCATACAGTTTTCCAGATTGGTTGCACCAATTTGCAATCCCAGCAGCAATGTATGAGTGTGCCTTTTCCCCCCACATCCTTGCCAGCATTTATTGTTGTTTGTATTCTTGCCATTTTGACTGGAGTGAGATGAAATCTTAGAATAGTTTTGATTTGCATTTCCCTACCTTATAGAGATGTTGAACATTTTTTCATATATTTGTTGACCAATTATATTTCTTCTGAGAAGTGTTTGTTCAGGTTCTTAGATATTTTATTGATTGAATTGTATGATATTTGGCATTAAGTTTTTTGAGTTCTTTACATATTCTGGAAATTGGTGTTCAATTGGATGTGTTTATGGCAAAAATTTGCTCCCAATATGTAGGCTCTCTGTTCACTGATTATTTCTTTTGCTGAGAAGAAGCTTTTTTGTTTGAATCCATTCCACTTATTGGTTCCTAATTTTATTTCTTGCACTTGAGGAGTATTTTTAAGGAATCGGGGCCTAATCTAATATGATGAAGATTTGGGCGTACTTTTTCTTCTATTAGGTGCAACGTCTCTGGTCTAGTTCCTAGTTCCTTGGTCCATTTACAGATGAGTTTTATGCATGGTGAGAGATAGGAGTTTAGTTTCATTTTGCTGCATATGGATTTCTAGTTTTCCCAGAAACATTTGTTGAAGAGGCTATCTATCTTTTCTCTAATGTATTTTTTGGCATCTTTGTCTAGTATGAGATAACTGAATTTATGGGGGTTTGTCACTGTGTCTTCTATTTTGTGCCAATAGTCTACAAGTCTATTCTGGTGACAACAACATGCCATTTTTGTTACTATAGTTTGGTTTAAGGTCTGGTATTGTGATGCCTCCTGCTTCACTCTTCTTGCTAAGGATTGCTTTGGCTATTCTGGGTCTCTTATTTTTCCAAATGAATTTCATGACTGCTTTTCCTATTTCTATAAAGAATTATGTTGTTTTTTTAATTGGAATTGCATTTAATCTGTATAGAGCTTTGGGTGGAATAGCCATTTTGACCATATTGATTCTGCCTATCCAAGAGCATGGGAGATCTTTCCATCTTCTAAGGTCTTCTTCAATTTCTTTTTTTAGTGTTCTATAGTTTTCATTGTAGAGGTCTTTCATCTTTCTTATTAGATTGATTCCCAAGTATTTTATTTTGTTGAAGCTATTGTGAATGGGATAGTTTTCCTAATTTCTCATTCAGAAAATTCTTCACTGATGTATAGAACTGCTTTTGATTTATGGATATTGATTTTGTATCCTGCTACTTTGCTGTATTCATTTATTAATTCTAGAAGTCTTCTGGTTGAATTTTTTGGATCCTCTAAGTATAGAATCATGTCATCAGCAAATAATGATAGTTTGAATCCTTCTTTTCATATTTGTATCCCTTTAATTTTCCTAATGTATCTAATTGATCTGGCTAGCATTTCAAGGACAATGTTGAATAGAAGTGGTAAAAGAGGGCATTCTTGTCTTGTTTTCATTTTTAGAGGGAATGCTTCCAATTTTTCTCCATCTAGGATGATGTTGGCTTTGGGTTTAGCATAGATTGCTTTTACAATGTTGT
The DNA here is from genome assembly GCF_048772815.1 of Callospermophilus lateralis. Taxonomy (NCBI): domain Eukaryota; kingdom Metazoa; phylum Chordata; class Mammalia; order Rodentia; family Sciuridae; genus Callospermophilus; species Callospermophilus lateralis. Next base: position 14,579,346 of record NC_135312.1, read on the forward strand.
TGAATGTTTCTACTATCCCTAGTTTTCTAGTGTTTTGAACATGAAATGGTGCTGTATTTTGTCAAATGCTTTCTCTGCATTAATTGATATGACCTTATGATTCTTATCTTTAAGTCTATTGATAAGATGAATTATATATATTGATTTTCATATGTTGAACCAATCTTACATCCCTGGGATGAATCCCACTTGAACATGGTACACTATTTTTAAATATGTTTTTGTATGTAATTTGCCAAATTTTATTGTGAATTTCACATCTATGTTCATCAACAACATTGTTCTGAAAGTTTCTTTCTTTGATGTGTCTCCGTCTGGTTTTGGTATCAGGGTGATACTAGCCTCATAGAATGAGTTTGGAAAAGTCCCCTCCTTTTATATATCATGGAATAATTTGAGGAGTATTGGTACTAATTCTTCTTTGTAGGTCTTGTAGAACTTGGCTGAGAATTTGTTTGGTCCCAGGCTTTTCTTTGTTGGTAAGCTTTTGATGATGTCTTCTGTTTTCTTGCTTGAGATTGATCTGTTTAAATTATGTATGTCTTCCTGGTTCAGTTTGTGTAGATAATATGCCTCTAGAAACTTGCTGTTGTCATCATGGTTTTCTATTTTACTGTAGTATGAATTTCCAAAAAGTTTCTAATTATCTTCTGTATTTCAATAGTGTTTGTCATGGTATTCCCTTTTTCATTACAAATTTTAGTGATTTGAGTTTTCTCGGTCCTTCTTTTTGTTAGGGTGGCTAAATGTTTGTCAATTTAGTTTTTCAAACAACCAGCTTTTTGTTTTGTCAATTTTTTAATTGTTTCTTTTGTTTTAATTTCATGATTTCCAACCTAATTTTAGTTATTTCCTGTCTTATGCTTTTTTTGGTATTGGTTTGTTCCTCTTCTTTTAGGGCTATGAGATATAATGTCAGGTTGTTCATTGACTTTTTCTTCTTTTAATGAATGAGTTTAACACAATGAACTTTCCTATTAGTACTATCATAGTGTCCCAGAGATTTTGATATGTTGTATCAGAGTTCTCATTTACCTCTAAGAATTTTTTAATCTCTTTTCTGATGTCTTCTGTTATCCAGGTATCATTCAATTGTGTATTATTTAGTCTCCACGTGTTGGAAACACTTCTATTTTTTTTATTTTATCATTTATTTCTAATTTCATTCCATATGGTCAGATAGAATGCATGGTAGTAACTCTATTTTTTGCATTTTCTAAGACTTGATTTGTGGCATACTATTTGGTCCATTTTGTAGAAGGATCCACATACTGCTAAGAAAAAGTGTACTTACTCGTTGATGAATGGAATATTCTATATAGGTCTGTCAAGTCTAAAGTATGGATTGTTTTATTGGGTGCTATACTTTATTTGTTTACTTTTTGTTTGAGAGCGGTGAGAGAGGTGTGTTAAAGTCACCCAGTTTTATTGTGTTATGGTCTATTTGATTCTTGAAGTTGAGAAGGTTTTGTTTGATACACATAGATGCCCCATTGTTTGGGGCATAGATATTTATGATTATTGTGTCTTATTGGTTCCCTTAAGTAGTATGAAATGACCATATTTATCCCTTTTCACTAACTTTGGTTTGAAGTCCACTTTATCTGATATGAGCATGGCAACCCTTACTTGTTTATGTGGTCCATGTGAGTGATGTGTTCTTTTTATTTTCCCCCACCTTTCCCCTTCAGTCTGTGAATGTCTTCCTGTGAGATGACTCTCTTGAAGGTAGCATATTGTTGGGTCTTTTTTTTTTTTAATCAAATCTGCTTATCTATGTTTTTGAATTAATGAGTTTAGGCCATTAACATTCAGGGTTATTATTGAGACATGGTTTGTATTCCCAGTCATTTTGGTTTATTTTTGTTTTTTACCTTGACTTGGTTTCTCCTTTGATTGGCCTTTACTCTAGTGTATTTCTTCAATTTGTCGATTTTCATTATTGTTTTTCCTTTTCTCCTCATGGAATATTTTGCCAAGAATGTTCTGTAGTGCAGGCTTTCTTGGTGTAAATTATTTTATCTTTCGTTTATTATGCAAGATCTTTATTTCTTCATCAAATCTGAAGCTTAATCTTGCTATAAATAAGATTCTTATTTGGCAGCCATTTTCTTTCAGAGCTTAGTACACATTGTTCCAGGTTCTCCTGGCTTTTAGGATCTAGATTGAAAAATCTGCTGAAATTCGAATTGTCTTCCCCTATATATAATCAGATTCCTGTCTCTTGCAGCCTTTAAGATTCTGTTCTTCTGTATGCTAGGCATTTTTAATATAATGTGCCTTGGTGTACATCTTTTATAATTTTGTACATTTGGTGCCCTGTATGCCTCTTGTATTTGATTTTCCAATTCATTCCTCATGTTTGGGAATTTTTTTGATATTATTTCATTGAAGAGACTGTGCATTCCTTTGGTTTGGATCTCTGTGCCTACCTGTATCCTGATAAATCATACATTTGGTCTTTTGATATTATCCCATAATTTTTAGACGCTCTGTTAATGGTTTCTTACCATCTTCATTGTGTGGTCAACTTTCTTTTCATGATTGCATATTTTGTCTTCACTGTATGAGGTTGTGTCTTCCAAGTGATCTAGTCTGTGATGATGCTTTCTACTGAGTTTTTTATTTGGTTTATTCTTTCCTTCACTTCAAGGATTTCTGTGTTTTTTGTTTGTTTGTTTAGAATCTCTATGTCTTTCTTGTAGTAATCTTTTGCTAACTGTATTTGCTCTCTTAGCTCTTTGATGGTGTGATCAATGTTTGTCTGTATATGTTCTCGAATCTCTTTGTTAGAGTCATCAATTTTTGCATATTTGCTCACTTAGATCATTCTTTAATTCACAGATCATTTTAATTATATACATTCTGAACTGTTTCTCTGACATTTCATCTACTGTACTATCAATTCTATTGTTGTAGTATCTTGGTTTGTTTGGGGCACTTGTTTCCCTTACTTTTTCATGTTGTCTGTGTCTTCCTCTCTTGCAATGCAGATCTGAGGTATTGTAGTTTCTACCCTATAGTCTTTTGGTGTCCCTTCAGGTTACCAACACTTTACCTTTAAGAGGTGTATCAATGTTGACAACATCCAATGCAACCAATATGCATCCATAAATCAATTAGCTTCTATTTTGACATTTGCAGTTTTGTTGCTATAAACAGAAATGATGAGTCTAGTTATCTTCTATCATAGAGCAATTAGGTTTGCGTAATGGCTTATTTATAGTTTCTAATGGTAGATGGAGGTAGAGCAGTGTGTGTGGGGGGGCATAGGCTGTGATGTTAATGAGGTAGGATGTGAGAATATAGAGGCATTAGACTATAGAACTAGTGAAAGGGTAATCAACACATTGGCTATTCGCAGGAGAAAAAGAGACAGAGGCAACCCCATGCAAGTGTACCTCTCCCTGTTACCTCTGCAAAAGGAAGGTGTCTCTTATCACACTAGTATAGATACCTCTGATGCAACCAGGCCCACAGGGACATTGGTGATAGTTTACCAGATCCTGGTTGTTGTCTGTAGATAGAAGCAGCCATGTCCCTTTTTGGTGACTGCAGGAGCGTCAAGCCTATAATTACCTTAATGTTGGGCTTATAAGACCCAGTCAGTATCCCAAGGTAGAAGCTGCCCCAGCTAAAGAAGGTAGAGGAGGCAGCAGAGGTACCCCAAGATGGTGGTGGAGGTGTCCCAAGATGACAGACAACTGCTTTTAGAGATGGGTTGTTGGATGGCATTGGGTGGCCCATTCTGTGATGCTACAATGTGGCATGCGGGGCTACAATAGGCAGCTGCCTTCTGGCCCTGTCCAATGTCCCATAATGGAAATTACCACATAGGAAGTGCTATGGCCATGACCACAATGTCTCAAAATGGAGGCAGTTTGGGTGGAGTCACACATTGGTGAATAGGTAACCCTGTGCAGGTTCCTCTCCATGCAGGCGCGGTGTGGGTCGGCCTCTCCAGTATGGCAGGCCACACAGTGTGGATCTCTATCTCTGTTTTTTTTTAAACCTCTAGAGATCCCAGGCTCTCAAATCAACTTCTCCATAATATCCTGAGGCTTACACACTTGTTGCATGTTCGTTATAAGCTACTGCATAAGGGTTGTGGGGCAGCTTAGTTGTAGAGCACCTTTCCAGCATGCTGAAGGTCCTGGACTCCAGCCCAAGGGCTCAGCACCCAAAATATACATATTTGTTTCTGACTATCTCAGACACCTTATGCATATTTTCTCATTTTGCCTCACAAAACCATATGACCTAGAGTTACCTAATCTTATTTTCGTCCTGACAGAACCAAAGAGTACTGAATACCCACAGACCCATCTTTAAATGAATAGGTCTCTGTTAGCGTCATTAAGATAATACACTATGTCAGGAATTCCTCTAGATACTTTGTATGTTTTAATCACTTAATCATTCAAATAATTCATTTTATCCTCATTTTACAGATAAGGACACTGACACACATATCACACCCAATTCACTCAGCAAATAAATAGCTGAAGTAGAAATTAAAACCAGAAATCTGGTTCTTTCTTTAATCATTTATATGCATCTACCTAGAAAATGACACTTAAATCCCTTTATTAAAGTTATTAAATTTCCCACATATATACTAAGAAAACGCTTTGCAAATTAATGTCTCCTAAAAAACCTATGTTATGGAAGCCACCATTCACAGATTATCTACAGATTGTTTCCAAAATGTTTAAATAGGACCATTTTTTTCATGTCAGTGTTAGTAGTCTTACTTTTAATTTATCTTATTTGACCATACAAATGACAAAATATTGGGATTAAGCCATTATTTTTTATACTTCTTGCTATTTTTTTTAATACCTTCCTATCACCTATAAGATAAAATCTATAGCTTGACCTTGTCTGCCAGTCCCCACTTTTCCTCTCCACTCTTGATTTTGATCACTTTTCTCCAGGATGATATCCAACCACATGCGTCTTTCTGTTTCTCCAGCAGTTCCAGAGATTTAACAGGTAAGCATCCTCTGGCAAGAATGTCTCTCTTCCCCCATCAATGACTGGTAAATCCCCAATGGTACTTCAGATCTCAAAGCCACTACATCTAGAAGACTTCCTTAGTTAATCCTTGCCCCTGGGTGTCCTGTAGTATACCTGGGTGTTTCCCACACTTCTCCTTCAGAGCATGGATTTTACTACTCAATTCAACTTGCATTCAAGTATTAAACATGGATCTCCCACAGAGATAGAAAGACTTGTGAGATGAGAGCCTGCCTGTTTCATTCACTGTTCAACTCCCAATTCCTATCAAGATGGAAAACCTACAGGTATGTTTTAGGAGTCCCAAGATATAGGCAGCTCCTTCAGTCTTCTAATATGAGTAGTGAAAGTTTTTTTTTTTTTTCTGTCTGTTGAACCTGGGAAACACTATAATGAGAAATTATAGTAATGAGTAATGCTCAGTTTCTATTTTCCAGACACTTTGGTAAAATTTTTGACATTTAGAACTCAGTTCATCATCACAACACTGTGAAGCTGTTATTATGAGATTTATGTTTGTGTGTGTGTGTGCGTGTGTGTGTGTAAAACCCTTTCCCTCCAACCAGGGGGTTAAATTTGGTGAATAATTGATGCTGATCCAGACTAAGCCCTGAGGATATCACTTACTTGAAAATGGTCTTTAAAAAACTTTCCCTAACAGGAAAATTGTTCTGGCAATTGAATCTCCTTGAGGTTTTAAACCAGAGGAAAATGATCCCCAACCTCTGAACAATGACCACCAGGGTGAAAGGTTATTGGCTCACAGGAATCCCCAAATCAAGCACATACAAAACTCTAAAAAGGAGTCCAAACAAACAGCATTAAATATAGAGAAGTGCCACAGTTTTAAAGTATGAATCGATGTCCTGACTTTGACACCTAAAATTCATCTGAAAGTGTTTCTTTGTCCATCACACTTCCTGTTATTGCCTCGACAGTAGAAGAAGGGCTGCTATCAAGGCCATGGAAACAGGTTCACATGGTCAGACAATTTGGGCTCTGCTAACAGAGGTAATCTAAAGGCTATAGCAATTACATCTGTTTTACTTAAATGCCTATATCCAAAAAATTCATAGAGCTCAAATATAACAAATATATTAGCTCAATCTGCATGTCATGGTTTTTACAAATAAGCACGAGGTATATGGAAATATTACAACATCCTTCCCTTGGGTGATTTTGTGTTTCTGGTATTCTTTTATACAAAACAGGTTGACTTGCTATTTTTTAATTTACTAACCAAGTCTTTGTGGATTTCTTTAAAAATAATATTTTCCCACAAGTCTGGTTGAAGGTAGTGTCATGAATCATTCCTATATACTTTGAAAATAAAATTTGATTAATTACTATAATAATTGTTCTAAAATTAAGAAGTGAGATAAAAGCTCTACATGACATTGTAATCTAAACATTTTTGTGATAAGAATGTGGCCATTGAAGTTTGAAGAAACATACATGTTCCTCATATAAAGTACTTGATACATTCCACTTGCTTTTCTGGGTATATACAAATCATTTGGCACTTTAAGAAGTCATAATCTATGTTCAGTCAGAAGTAATAGTTCTTTGGGGTTTTATGTAAAGAAAGAACCATAGTCTTCTGGCTTCAACTCTAGAAAATTTAGAGAAAAGAGATTGCAGAAAAAGAATGAAAGATTAAAACTAATGAGAAGGCAAATATCTTGAAAAAAATTTCTTGGGTTTTTAGAAAACAAGAAGTTGTTCAAGGTTTCTTTGACATAAACCAATAGAAATTTAATAGATGCAAATTCTTAATGAATCTTGAGTTTTAAAAAATCTTAATAGTATTAATTACAACTAACAGGGAGAGACAAGTAACAAATAAATTTAACAAATAAATTAGCAAAATAAATAGTTTATATAATAGAGAAAAGCAAGGCAGAGAGAGAGAAACCTGGACCAGTCACATCACAAGGTACACGTGACAGCTTTTATATGGAGAGAGCCAGAATGAACTCAGAGACAAAATAACATTTTCAGAAAGTACTGAATGTGTAAAAACTGACATCATGAGAACCTGAGGTTTCTGTCAGAAAGGACAAGTCCTGTCCTATCCATGAAGTGTAAGTAAATTTGGAGAAAACATTGCATGATACCCATTTTTTTTTCCATATATGAATTCTGTATGTATGAGTTTCTCTCTTTTCTATTGACTTTGGATATAAAAATAAAAATTGATAATGGAAATTTGGAGGTTAAAATTACACCTGCTTTCAACTAATTTGTTTTTTCATGTTGTATTGCATATTTCATGTATTTAAATATTGTTTTTTCAGCTATTGCCCCAAAGACCCCCTCTGGAAATGACATACTACATCTCTGTGGAATATATTTCCTGCATTTACAACATACACAATAAAAATATAACTCTATAGTGTCTGTGTTCCATCAACCATAGCCTATTTTCTAATTACAGTATGTGTATGCTCCTTTTAAAGTTGATTTTCTCTGTATGTGAACATCTTACACTTGTCTTTAGATCTTTATTTAACTTGCCTCTATTCCATTTAGAATATTTTTATTTTTCAAGAAGTCTGTATGTTTATTATTAACTATCAATATGGGACTGTATTTAAAATAAAAAGCTATTTAAAGAGCAAAAAAGAAGAAAAAAATCCTGTTTCCACAACTCAATTTTAAGGAGATAAAATTTAATTCTGAATTTTCAAATATATTCATTGTGCTTCACATTTTACATGGAAAGAAACAAAGACCAAGATACTACATTGGTAATAATAAGTTAACTAAACGAGCATGTTAAATTATTAAATTTGGAGAATACATTGTGCTTATTATGTTACTTACCCTTTCAGTGAACTAGAAAATGAATGCGGTCATTCCAGACTGGTTAAATTGGAAATATATTTTATACAGATGTGTCTAATGTAGTTTCCTGGCAGAGGAATAATGCACAAAACTTATATTTGTAAGTATACAAATCTGGTTTTATATTACAATGCAGCTCTGTAAAATCAGATTTTCCCCTCCACACTTTGTTTTTCACTTTCAGGACATATTTACCTTCTTTTATCTTTTAAAGTATTTTTATTAAAACACTATTTTTCCAGATCCCTCAGAGTTGGTTTCATTTATGATTAGGTTGGAGGTTGAAAATTAGAATAGGAGGGAATTTAAGAATAAACACTGAGGAATCTATTTAAAACCAAGGGATTCACTCTCCTTAATTAGTGTTAAATTGATTTTTACAAAATCCTATTTCTGCTGCCAACTTACTTGAAATTCCGGTTCCTTCTTATTTTGTTTTGAATTTTTTTTTAAATGCTAACTAATTGCAATCCCATCTGTTAAGACAGCTAGACAGCGCTAAGATGTCCATTTCAGTTCCTTTGGCCATTTTCATTAGTTCTATCCAGCCCTGAAAACAATGAAAAGTGTATCTAGGGCAACTGTATATTAAACTCTTTGATACCTTGAATTTTTTTTATGTATTTGTATTTCTGTTCTAATTTCTCAGTTATTTTGTTTTCATGTGTGTATTTTAAAAGAAATTTCAGTAAACTACAGAAATGCAATACGTGTTTGTTGGATTAACTTTGGGATTAATGAACAACAGTGATAGTTCACTATGAAACCTTAAAACAATATATAAGAGAAGAATGTCTACTCCAAAATACATATATTTAAGCCTAATCCCTTTTAAACAGTAATTGGAGGTGTCTTCCACCATGTGAGGACACAAGAACACTGCCATTTATGAACTAGGAAGTGAGCCCTCACCAGACACAAAATCTACAGGCAATTTGAGGTTGGATTTCCCAGCCTCCAGAACTGTAAGAAGTGACTTTCTGTTGTTTATAAGCCACCAGTATATCCTGTTACAGCAGCCTGAGCACACTAAGACAGAGTGGTTCCAAAACTATTCCATTCCAAACACATGGAGTTTAAATATGATAACAATACAAAGGTTACTTGTAAAGTCATAATTGATTTACAATGAAATCACTATAAGCATAAAAGAGCCATCAGACTCTATTGTAGAACTAAATGTAACTAACATTTGTTTCTTCTCTGGGTATTCTATAAAGGGATAGCTATTAAATATTAAAAATTAATCATTTTTCTAACTAAGGATTCAGAAAATATAGAATCCAGATCATTCTGGATAATATTTTTACCACTGGATTAATATATAATGGGTAAGAGAGTGCACATCCTGAACTGGGTCTTTAATTTACATTCAGTTAGTCCAAATTACATGCTGTGGAGAGGGATGGAAATGCACACTTAGATTTCTTGAGGTACTCCCACACCCCAAACTGATGAAGTTCAAGACTGGCCCTTAGTAAGTTATTAAGTAATCAATCAATAGTTTGTTTGTTTGTTTGTTTTACAGCATCACTTCACAGTTTCCCTGCCTTCAGGATTTCCTCACAGCTAACATACACTAGAAAAAATTCCCAGATGACTCCACATTTTGGAACTTTCTGTACCAGTGGAGAGTCGAGCCAAAGCAAAGCAAGGCAGTTTACATCCAATAGCATAGCAAATGTTCTAAGAATTTACAGAGGAAGAATGCACAGAGTGTCTTGGACTGGTAGCTGAAGGTTTTCCAGAAACAGTGAGAACTGAGCACTTCCTGTCTGCCGGGTACTACACTAAGCATGTTATACATATTTTTCCGTTTCATCCATACTAAAGTGGCTAGTAACGTGTCTAATACAGATAATAAAACTCAGGCTACATTCAATTGCATGTCATGTTTAAAATCACAGGTACTTAGTCAGTGACTGGAAAGACCTTCTTTCATGCACAGAGACAACCCCGGTAATTTCTTTCAATATTTTCTTGCAGAAGTGGAAAGAATGATGGCACTAGTGATAGGCAGGGAAAAGTGGTCAAAGACTTGGGATCTCTGCTTCCTCCTTAATGAGCAAGTCCATTCTACATTCAAAATCAAATTTCTGGGTCTTATTCAAACATAAAATTTAAAACTAAATATGAGCAAAGAGTACAAAACGAAGTCAAAGATGATGTTCATTTAAATAATGTTTATGCATGAATCACTAGATTGGCAATAGTTTTGCATTGCCCATGGCCATTTGGCTGGTTTCTCAGCTGAAAGCACTATATGTGAATTTTATATTCCTCCCCCAACCCCATCCCCATATCCATCAGGACAGGAATTTACTATCAAATCTGGATACTGAAGGAAAATCTTGGCAGTCTGAAAACACTAGGTCAAGAATAATTACAAGACATTAACACAATTTCATACCTATCACAATTGAGAAAATCACATATACTAGAAAATTATAACCATTCTTAATGACTCCTTCTTCCTCATCTCTCAAAACATTTCTTACCATCTCCTACAGACTTTTCATGTGCAAAGATTTTTGAGGTTTCCTTTCTGGAACCTCTGTCCCTGACTTCCTTTGAGCCGTCAATTCTGAGTTGTACCTTAATTCAATGAAAATGCATTGAACCCCTACTATGCTACTGGCACTCTTTCAGGTATTGGGCGGAGGTTGGGGGGGGGTCACAAAATTAGCATATGGGTTGAATGTAAATTCCTTGAAGGCAGAAATCTTGATTTCTCTTTTTTGGTTATATTGCTAGTTCTTACAAAAGTGCTTACATAATAGAAGACATTCAATGATTGTTGGCTGAGTTAATGAAAACAGACTAAATCTCTGTTCCCGTTATATAATATTCCAATGTGTGTGTGTTGGCGGGGAGGTGCCCAACAACCAGAAATAAGCTCATTTTAGTCTACAGGCTAATACAATGCATAGAGATTAGGCACTGTAACAGATATAATAGGATCAATTGTTAAGAGGAATGGTTTTTAAAATAGGGTAGTCAAGGAAATACTCTCAAGTGAGCTTTTACTTGAGCAAATATCAGAAGGATCTGAGAGATGACATGGCCTTCTGAGGAAAGAACTTGCAAAAGCCCTGGGTATGGAGTATATTCTGCATTTTTATGGACCCAAATGATTAATCAAGCCAGAGTAGTATGATCCAGGAGAGAGAATAGAAATGGGGGTCAAGGTCAGGAGTCAGTGTCAGCTCATGCACAGCTCCAGGGTCCACAGGAAAGGCTTTGGATTTTAATCTGAATGTAATTAGAATACACTGAAAAGATAGGAAAAGAGCAATGACCAGATTTGTCTTTTGTTTTAACTGGATCCCTCTGGACAGTAAAGGAAGAAGCTAGAAGATAAGGGAGAGGTGATTACAATAGTCTAGGCAAAAAATGATGTTGAAATTTAGCTGAACTAAAGTTCAGCACCTTCTGTGCTGACAACACTACTCCTGCCCAACTCATGAACCACCCCAGGGCCAAAGTGGCCTTCCTGGTATATTCGTATAATACCTTGTAAATTCCCTATTCAAACTCCCTCCAGTCTTTACTACAATAAATATTTCTTCACATTGTCTTCAAATCTCCATTTTTTTCCCTAATAATTCTCGGCATGAGGGAGGAGTTTGTCGACCTTTGCTTTGAACCTCTTCATAGTTGTGAGCCATATGTGTTGAAACCCCCAGGCTACTAATACAAACTTGGGAAGGAAGACAGGAAATACTGACTAGGAATATATTGAAAATAGAGAAACATAATGATTAAAAAAAAAGTGCCAGGTGCCATGTCAGTTTGTGATCAAATCAAAGAAAATCTTTAATATCTGCAGAAAAGTTTGTAAATTGTATACTTGAGATAGAAACAAGGCAAATATTTTTAAGGGAATCCGCTAAAAAAGCAAAGTTTAGAAAAGCTTTTCCTAGCAGTTTTGGAATTCTGTGATACCACTGCAAATTTAAAAAACTGGGCTAAAAGCAATTCTATGGTAGGAACTTCTGAGATTTCAAACCCCCAGATAAGGCAATGTAGCATAGTTGTAAAATACCAAGGAATATGGCTGCTGGCCAAGTTGGTATGTAGTAATCAAAAATGCAGTGACTCATTTTGAGCAAAGGTGTCATACAGACTGTGATATACCAAGACATAAGTCACAGATGGCAGATGACACTTCTAAGAACATACAAACATTAACACACTTGCAGCTCTGAAAGGAAAAAAATGATAGTACGGAAAATCTTTGGAGGACAGGAAGTTTTGGTGCAGTCAGAATTTTACTGTGTCTACCTATGACATTTTGGTAAGGCATATGGTCTCTCAGCAGCATAAAAGTTTTATCGGTAGAGGAAATATCTCAGGTACTACATAGGATCATGTGGACTCAAAAAAATGGTGAATGGGTCTGCTTCTACCCCATTCTCTGAGTTTTAAATTAATGTCATTAGCTTTTCCTGGCATTTCTGCTCCCAGGTAAAGGCCTGCCTTGGAGAGATATCCGAAGCCAATGGAGAACAGGAGACACTGATAACACTAGCAAAAAAGGCAAAGGAGAAGAGATATTTAGATAAAAGCAAGAAGTCCTGAGTAGCCGAATAGCAGGGTACATGAGTGCAAACAGAGCAAATGCAGCAGGTGAGATAGGAAAGGTGTTTGAGTCCAGCTTGAATATGGCATGCTGAGCAACATCTCTATCCTGCTTGTGTTCAGTATGACACAAACAAAATGTCCCCACTTAATATCTTTTCATGGGCCAAAATAATGAACTGCATGATCAACCTTGGTAGCCTCCATAATTATTGCTGGAGCTGTTTTAAAACAACAGTCTCACAGGACGAATGTAGTGTTTGCATGATTCAAATGGAGGAATCTGAGGATGACAGTCAGTGAGAACAAGACCAAAGTATTTAAGTTGGTTTATGACCTATTTATATTAACAATAGAATTAAGACTATTTATTAACTCATTTGTTCTAAACAGGGCAAACCTTTAATGTTTCTGTGCATTTAGATTGACTGTTCTCTGGGCTTTTAAATGTCCTGTCTACCATTTCTGGGCCCCCTGAAATTCTTCATCTGTATTCATATTCCTCCAAATGACTTCACTAGGAGGCTGTGGACCTCCAGGGGTTTGGGGGGATGCATTTTGTTCAATCTCTCTCTACTAGATGAAGGTACTATGGTGAGAAAAGCAACTAGGACTTGGTCCTTGCATCACAAAAGGATCATTATTTTAGCCTCCCCTTTCCACCCTGATTATCCTAAAGGTTCCTTTGTGGGAGTTCTTTATCCTGCTCTGTCTTTCTCTTCCTGGATTCCCAAGAACACCAGGATACTAGCCAGGTACATTCTGTGAATATATCCTGATCATAATTACCTGAATATTCTTGAATATTTCATTTCTCTTCTAAGACAAAGCTTCAGAGAGCCTTGATACTATGGAAACAGATTTATATAAATACTTATATAAGAAATGTGTTCTTCCAGAGCTCTTAACTAGTTACGGAGTGAATTTTTCAAACTGAAACTTCTTCAAATAATTGCACTGGAAATCTATGTTGTCAGGCCATGCGTCTTTAAAATGCTTTTTTGCTATCGGATCACATTAACCACCTACATACTGTGGGAAGTGTCACTTCAGAAGAGTCTAGTCGACATGATTTCCCTTGCTACATTACAATTCATCTTAAATCGTTCACTTTGCCAACATGATGCTTGGGATAGATAAGGTGAAGTAAGAGCTTATATTTTCTAAATTTAATTTTATTCTCATATAGCATAAAACATCTAGGAAGCATGTTTATAACCAGCATGAGATTAAAGAAATCTGTCTACTGCCTATTGTGATGGTTTCAGTATGTAGTCATATGCAGATCTACATACATTCATTGATGCATTCAATAATGATTTTAACAAATCTTTAGTGAGAACTTACTATGCGCCAGGCAAATTGTTAAGCAGTGAAGGTACAGTAATGAACAAGATGCATGTAGTATGTACCCATACAACTTTAAAGTATATGATACATTTTAAAATAGGATGTAATGAAATTCAAAAACTAATGTATTTCTTGAAGATTTAATTGTTTGATTCTAACCCATTTTCCTTGAGTTTTTTCATAGTGATATTCATTGGTTTCAACAGCCCCCTGAATAGTGACAATTAAAATCAAATTAACACATAGCTTTCACCAATGGCAAAATATAACAGGCTGAAATTTGTTTCAGATTGAATCAGAATTATTAAATAATTAGAAGGACTTTTCTTGCCAGGAAGTAAGAAATGGAGATAATTAGAGCTACCACCTGGGCTAGAATCCCAAGATGGGTGATTCAGCAGGCAAATTGCCCAGGAGTCACAAAAGATGAGATTACAACCCATTGTTCTCAGTGGGAGCAGTTATACCATATTACTACACTTTCATCATTGCCCAAGCCCAGGAGAATTTTCTCTAAAAGTTCAGATTTTTAAGTCTCGATAGAAAGTTCTTGATTAAATATATACATGTAACTAGAAGCTGAACAAGAATAAGAAAAATCCATTCTAAACCACTATTCTATTGGCAGACACAAAACTAAGGTTGATATGAAGCCTATTCCTAAGAATTGCTGCTGTGCTAGACATAGGTAGCAACAAATATTCATTATGTAGGAAACTTCTAAAATCTTTTAGCTTTCAGGTTCTAGCCATGGTCTCTGATCCTCAAAAGCAAAACCCCTCAACCTGGAAGACAATATAGATGCCACAAAGAGTGCCGGCATGGAGTAGGGCATATTTTCCAGGATGAAAGAGCTATGCAAAAAGAATTAAAGTTGGTGAGATCTTACTCCAGGGCTTTCCTGCAAATAGTGCCTAGAAGCCCAACTCTAATTTCCAAGCCAAGAAAGAGAGCAACATCTAATGTGTCTTTGTTGGAACTATGAAAATAATCTTTGTGCAATCATACTAGGAGCAGATGTGAGAAGAATTAATAAATTGGTTAGCAAACACTCAAACATTTTCAGACCAAAAGGTAACCCAGTTACTCCATTTCTTTTCTATACAAGCATACCAAACAGAATTAAGTACCTTTGCTCTTAGGACTCTAAAGTATACTCTTCAATGACCAAATCAAATCTATTTTTTCTACCACATTTCTTTCTCACTATTATTTCCTTTCAGATACAAAAGAGCCTTTTCTGAAATGTAGACAAAAGCAAAACTTATTCATTTCAACATTTCAATTGTTGTTATTTCCCCCTATTGACATAACTTCCTATTAAAAACTCCAACTGTTGTTCTCCATTAAAAATTAAGTTTTACTATGTTCTAATCTCTTTGGTGAAGTAAAAAAGTTGTTGAAATTAAATAGCTTGAACCTTATGTACTATCTCAGAAAAGCTAACATTTTGTAGAAGTCTTTGTAAATTGAAAATCATTTTCTGTATGTAATAGTGATACATTCCACTATTGTCATGTATGTAAGAAATTTTTAAAAAAAGTTTAAAAAAATATCTTACACAAATTCATAGTGATGGGTCTTCCTGATTCATTTCTTATTCATATTATTTCCTTCACTCGACAAGGAAACCAAAGCTTAGAAATGCACAGTCACAGGTATGTGTTCTCAAGATAGTAAGTGGCAGAACAGGGCTGCCTGGCCAGTGCTCTCTGCCTACACCTTGAGTTGGCCTTTGGTTTATCATGATGCCTCCTCCCCTCCACCTGCAGGATAAGGCTCCCTGTGAGTGCAGCCCATGGCACTAATCCCTCGGGTCATGTCCCTGCCAGTTTAAGCAGTTTAAGATCATCTTCAATCTCTTAAGGTCTTGCTCATCCTTCCCCTCTTGACAATTACTACTTACTTTTCAAATCAATATATTATTTTCTCAATTGTTCATGTCATTATTAAAACTCTCCTTAGGAGAGATTATGGATTAAAAATGATTTCTGAGAAACAACTAAGAGTCTCATTCCATTAGGTGTTATCCATCTAAGCTTTCTGATTCATTCATTTATACCTGCAAGTTCCTCTTCCCAACTACCTAATTCCTAAATTATATGCATTTAAGAATATTCTTATTATATCCATTTTAGAAAAGCTCTACACAGTTCTTATTAGGGAAGTTATGACTTTATTACTCACCAATTATTCCTTTTCCTTCTATCCACACATATACATTCATTCCTTCTCTCTTCTCTCTCTCTCTCTCTCTCTCTCTCTCTCTCTCACCCCTACATACACACACACACACACACACACACACACACACATTCCCTCTGTCGCTCCAACATAAATGTATTATAACTTCTGATGGAATATATATTTACACTACATTATTGACAAGATCAGTATTGTTCCTATCCCAGCCTAATAATATACTGTAATTACCTATTCTTATATAGTCTCAATTTTGTTAACAGATGACTTTAGAAAATATATTGTTTAGTTGTCAATGGACCTTTATTTTATTGATTTATATGCAGTGCTGAGAATTGAACCCAGTGCCTCACACATACAAGGCAAGTGCTCACCACTGAGCCACAGTTCCAATCCCAACAGATGACTTTTTTTTTCATTCAAGATATTTAATTCCTTTGTACATAACCATGAAATTCTTCTGAACACTATTTCTACCATGATTGAACATGGCTGGTAACTGGACACTTTCACCCCTGTTTGTGTGTTCTTTCTTTCATTCATTTACTTTCCATCACTGTTCCCAGAATCACAGTTCTGCTCCTCCAGTTTGGGCTAATTGTCCTCCAACTGCTGTGCACCTATCATCCTGGCATTTCCCCCACTGTCTCTATTCCCTATGGGGTTTTCATTTGTTTGTTTTTAAAGGATCCCATGACTTCCTGTTGGTTTAATTCCTTTTTTGAATATAGCATATGTTGAACCCCAAATAAATAAATAAGTCCTAAGAATGGGGCCCTGGGACTTTCATTTCTGGAAATATATTCTTAAAAATCCTCCATCTAAAATAATTCTTAGAAATAGCAGACATATGTATTTGTAAAATTTTTCATTTAAAAATCTTAATAATGAACATGTATAAGGCTCAAATTTGAAGACTGTGCTGCAGCCAAGAGCTGCTATGGCTTTCCTTTAGGTACTTTTTATTCTTGTTCCTGGATTTTAGAGCCCTGCAGAACCATAGAAGGTTTTAGGATTAAACAAGGTGAATAGTTGAACTTGAGATCACCCCACACACAGCCCCTTAGTGAAATGGGGGACTAGAAAAAAATGGGATCACCTGAGACTGGAACAAAAACAGATGCATTTGTCTCAGCCTGGGCACTAAATGGGGTTAGGGGAAAGACTCTTCAAGTAGTTCTTGAGCACAGGATATTGAATTGTCACCAACAATTAGAATCTTCCAAAGTCTCCAAGATAAGTAAGTAATCAAAGTGTTTCTCAGTTCACAGCAGCCCTGGACACCTGGAGAAGATAAAGCATTAATGAAGAAATAAATCACCGTGAAGAGACAGCAGAAAAAAAAAAAAAAAAAACTATAACTGAGTTAGAACTCCTAAAATTCCAGTGATTGGAATCGACCCCAAAATATGTAAAGCAAAACTGTTAAATGCAATAAAAATCATGATAAAAGAGCAAGGTAAAAATTAAAAGACCAGATGCACTTTTAGAAAAAGCTAAGAGAATTTGGAGACATAAAGAACCCTAAAAAAAAATGTTTAAATGCATTAAGAATTAAACATCATGCAAGTGAAAAAAGACTTGTTAAGCTTCAACACTAATCTAAATAACTACTATAATGCTCCATAGAGAAGCAAATACTAATATATAGAAAGAAAGACAAAGAGATAGAAAGAATAAATGTATTTAAATATAGGTATTCAGAATGCCAGAGGAGCTTAAAAAGAAAAGGCTAGAGTTAGGATGGATTGCTATATGGGAAAAAGTGATGGTTTAGCATTATTTAAAGAGCTTTAAAGAAAAAAAATACTAAAATGATTAAATAAAGGAAGACAAACAAATTCCAAATGAGAAAAACAAATTAAAGTTAATACCTACAAACATTATATTGAAACTACAGAACATCAAAGACAAGAAGATCTTAAAAACAGCTAGAAAAAAGCAACAACAAATTACCACAAAATATACTGAAATTTGTTCTATGGTAATGTGTATGAACATACCACAATCCAATTTTATATGTAGCTATAATGCATAAATTTAAAAAATAAACAAAAATATAGAAAGAAGACCAATGAGTATAGAAAGGGGATCAAAGGGAGGAATGAAGCCAGGGACAGAGAAAGAACTGGGGATTGAAAAACAGCAAACTGTTTTATGTATTTATGAGCATGTTGAAATGAGCCCCACAATTATTTATAACTAAAATGCACTAATAAAAGTTACCACAAAATAGCAGGGCACAGAGGTGCATGCCTGTAATCACAGTGGCTCAGGAAGATGAGGCAGAAGAATCGTGAATTCGAGACCAATCTTGCCAATTTAGCGATGTCCTAAGCAACTCAGTAATCTCCTGTCTCTAAATAAAATAGAAAAAAAGCAAAAGAGCTGTGGGTGTGGCTCAGTGGTTAAGTGAAGTGCCCCCAGGTTCTATCTCTGGTACAAAAAAACGCTACAAAATAACAAGGAGCAGAGAGGCAGAAGCTCATCCAGAGCAAACAAATAGGTAACCTTCATGAAAATAACTTTTAACCCAAAATTTTATATCCCAGTAATATATTCACAATGAGGGTAAAAACTTATGTTCAGAAGATCTTTCCCTCTTACAAAATTAAAAAAAAAATACTGAGAGATTACCATTAAAAAACTTCAGTATAAGTAAATATAGAATGTTAATGGAAATTATACAAAAATTGGAAATGAAGTAAAAATAACTCACTTGTTATTGTCAGACAAGTGAGACTATTTTCCAACAAGCTCAACTAAAGGTCAGCTGATTTTCTAGAATATAGTGCTGTTCGCAAAATTAAGCTCTGAAAAATTCTCCACAGCTGTTAAGGTGGGTAATATTCAGTAAAGACATCAGGCAGGTTACTGTCTTTTTTGCCCTGGTTCATATTAAATCACTTTGCTTTTAACATAGTATTCTTTCGTCACATTCTTTTTTCTCTCCTTGTCTGTGTATCCCAGACTCTAAAATTGTCTTTTGAGCCAGCTGTATTATTCTGCTCTCAAATGAAACTCTGTCACATGTTCACTATTTTCTAGGAATGCTTTCTGTCCTCTATTTGAACAATGCTTTGACAAGGTCATACTTCAAACCATGAGAGAAACTAAACTCAAACAGCAAAAAAATAATTCGTAAGAAAAAAGTGCAAAGTTAAATGTTTAAATATGTGAATAAATCTAAATCAATATTTACCACTTGAGATCATAATAAAATAACAACATGGAAGAATTTTAAGAAAATGGAACTAGAATTTGACAAAATTAGTAGTAATTTTATAAAAATCATTGTATTATTTTTATGTTATTTATTAACATGCTAGAGATATTGATTAATCTATTTTGTTCATATGTTTTAATTAAGATAACTATAAAAACAGAAAACAAATTAAAATGTACAAAGTACTAGAAGGTAAACATTAAATCAAAAAAAATACTTCAAGCAGTTATAAAGATAAAATGTGAAGACAGGGAAACATAATAATCTATCACAAAATATAAAGATCTGTATTAGTCGTCAGTGTTCTATAGGAGAACAGAATCAACAGGAAGTAGAATCATAAAAAGGAGACTTACTAGGTTGGCTTAGGCAAACAGAAGATAGATAGTCCACATGGCCATATGCAGGTTAGAGAGCTGGAAGAACCAGTAGCTGCACAGTTCAAGAGGCTGAAGCTCCAGAACAAGAGGGATTAACAGTGCTACCCTAGTCTGAGATCAAAGGCTTCTGGAGAATCACTGGCAGAATCTGCTTTGGAAGAGTGAAGAAGCAAGACTTGGATATCCTCAGGTGATTGAAGTAGCAATCAAGAACCTATTCAAGAAGAACAAGCTTTCACCTGCTGCTACTTCCTTATTCTTGCAACTTTAAGTCCAAGCCATCATCCTATTGGACAGTGCTGCCCACATTTTAGGGAGTGTCTCCATTTCAGATGGCTACCCCCATATGCCAATTATTCCGAGACACACCCTTATTGACATACCCATAATTCTCAATCCTTGTCATCTTTTAATTCAATCAAGTTGACCATTCAAATTAAACATTACATGATCCAAATATATCAGTAATAAGAATAAAAGTAAATAGACACATTTTATTAGTTGCAGACTATAAAATTGGATTTTGAAATTTATTATTCACAAGTCACAAATTTAAAACACAAGAATGTGGAAAAGTACAACATATAAGAGTCTAAGACTGGGAAAATACATCAAGCAAATGCTAACCAAAACATAGGTAGGGTAACTTTATTAGTTAAAGCGCCAAAGGACATTAGTATAAATGCAGAGAACAGTAGCTATAATCACAAGGAGAATATGAAAATGTTCATTTACCCATTTAATATTCTATGTAAACAAAAAACTGACAGAAATAACTTCTAGTAAGATATTTCAACGCAGCAATCTAATACTCACTAAATATAGTAAGATCATATGGCGAGCTTTTACCTTGTTAGATCAGAGCATATAATCTGAAATGGTAAAATAAAACATTTTTAGAAGGAAAAAACTTCATCAAATGTTAGTATATAAACATTGTCTTCCATAGATGTTTATGCTTACATATTAAACTTTTTCACATGTATATTTCAGAATAATTAATTGAGCTATTAACTTGTTTTGCTTTGCAGCTATGAAATAGTCAGAATTACTTTCATATATTTCCTCTTCACATATACCTTATGAATGATAGAGTGCAAAAAACATTTCTCCTCAACTCATTTTTAAAATATTTGATTTTCCATAAAGAACTAAAATATTCTAGGGTAAAGTGGGTTGGGTGAGGCCCTGGGGTCTGGAGAACAGCAATGCTAGGTTAGCAGGAGCTGCAAGCAGTTTCCTGTGCAGACAAAGGTGCAGAACACACCTCCTTAAGATCTATAAAAGTTTTAGTTGTAGTTGGACACAATACCTTTATTTATTTATTTTTATGTGGTGCTGAGGATCAAACCCAGGGCCCCTCACGTGCTAGGCGAGCGCTCTACTGCTGAGCCACAATCCCAGCCCAAGGCTCCAGTCTTGACATGGAGGTCTGTGTTGTCCAAGAGGCATTGGACTGGGAGAAACAAGAAAGTCTTGCACCACTTGGTCAAAGGGAAGAGAGGATGGAATGAACCAGAGGGGACCTCAGTAGCAAGCAGAAGCACATGAAGACTACAGCACTCTGTTCTCTAAACATCACAAGCACCACACTGTGAATGACTTGAGGGAGCGGTAGGAGAGGTGAAGAAGCATCCTCTTCTAACAAGTGAGAGCTGGGAGTGATATTTTTCATTTGATTTTTGAAAGCATGACCACATTTTGTTCACCAGAGAATCAGAGTACAATTCATATTTAATGTATAGCATGAGAAGTTTTCTTGTAAAACACTTTATTTCCAATGTTTACATGCTTTATATTCTTCAGAGGACTACAATTGAGATGTCTAGGTCTTGAAAAATCCTTTGGTCTAATTGAAGCTGATCACTTATTTTGCTCTCTGTACTTTGTTGATTATTTTCCTGTTTCATAAAATGACAAAAATAGCATAGAGTCTTCAGTGGAGAGGTCTTCAATAAACATCAACTAACCACCTTGATCTCAATATTTCATAAGAATTTGGCACGTGGTACATCCTTGGTAAATGGACCTCATGCCAAGGTCATTTCCATCTCTGCAACATGAAACAGAGATGACAGAGTTAAAAGAGAGTTATGCAAGATTTTACAGTCAATGTCAAAGTCAGAGTTAAGTTGCAGATCCACTGCAAATGGCTTTTTTCTTAACAAACATCTTGTTTGAAACTCAGAGTCATGATCCGTTGGTGAGTTTCAAAGTCAACATCAAGGGTCAGTGTTATAAAAGGGGAAAGTGGCATAGCATTCATCACACAGGCAGCACAGCATAATCCAGCACAGACTAGCAAATAAATCAAAACCAAACAGGAGCACGAGGAAGACCAAGGTAACTAATGTAATAAGGGTTAACTAGCTTTCACAAAACATCTACATGTATTGGGTCAACAAGTAAGAAGCTTATTTTGGATGGGTCACGGCCTTCCTTCAATGTTAGAAAGCCACTAAAGCAGTCCATATGTTTTTAGTGCTTGCTCTTTAACAATTCCAGGAGGAAAATAGCACTTTTAACCTGGATTTCCTGACTTCTTGTTCCCTTTAAATTGCTTACATTATTTTTGTGTGATCATAAAAATTTCTACATTTACAAACTTTGAACAATCATAACAGAGATGATCTGCCCTAATAGCCATTAAGCTTGTGCTGCATTTCCTCTCTGCCCTCCCCTCCCTTCCTTATCCCTCCACATTACTTCCCTCCTCACCTCCACATTTCTTTTTTTTTTTTTGGTAAGCAAGTGAACAACCCAGTGTTCTAATAAAACTTTATTCACAAAACAGGTGTCACCTCCACATTTCTCTCTCAAAGATCACATTGTTATGGGTGCAGCTAAGGTTCTACCTTGCCTTGTTATCCCTCCCCTTTCTCCCCAGTGGTAACACTTATTTTGAAATGATAATTGTGTAATTTTACCACATATTTATCCATCCATCATCTGATGGTGCATTGTTTTTACACAGGCACTTTCTAGTGGCTGCTTTCATCACTCTTGTTTTTGATATATGTCTATTAACTCATTGGAACCAGAGCGTTAGGTGATTTTCACAAGCAGTATCATTGTTATTGTCCCTACACCTGATGTCTGGTACATATTTGCAGTGAGAATTTTTCTACCTTAGATATCTAGAAGGAACATCAGTCTGCCTTAGTATTTTAAGGATACCATTAACATTCCTAAGCCAAGAGAGAGAGAGAGAGAGAGAGAGAGAGAGTGAGAGACTGTGCTGACATTTTGGCCACAAATTATAAAAGCTTTTGTGTGCCCACATCCTTGAAGATATTGGAAGTTTTCAGACCTATTAATTTTTAACTTCAACTAAGTACAAAATAGATTTTTCATGTTATTTGTGAGGTAGAGCATCTGTCCATGCTACAGAATGAATTAATGTCCATTTTTATTTTATTTTTTATACATTACTTATTGCACGTTTTGGATAGAGGGAGGCTCCTTTTCTTATTTATTGGTAGAATTTTTTATGCATATAATTGCTAATATTGCAGACGTATGTTACAAGTCTCCTTTGTAGTCTGTGGCTTTCCTTTAAACTTTTATATGCTACTTACAGAGCCATTTATTACTGTGGCTATTATAATCATCTTAGTGTCATCAAAATTACCAATCCATGTACTTTATGAATGATACTATTTTATTTAAAAATAATTCCCACCCTAATATTGTAAATATAGCCTCTGTAATATTTCAAACTTTTACAGATTTGCTTTTCACATCACCTTTAATACATGTGAAACATATTTGTGTATCTGGAGTAATATGAGTAGTCCAATTAGAAAAGCAATATTTTAGAAACTGTCATCCCTTCTGACATGATTTCTAACGCTATTTGTAATTCATATACTAAACACTCATATATAGGGGTCTTTAAACTTCTATTTTGTGTATTTGCTTTTTCATATACTTATCTAAATAACAGTTTACTTTAATTATTTAGTTTTAACCACATGGAACCACAAACCTTTTCCTCCCTCCTTCTTAAGGATTTGTTATCTATTTTTCAGTCCTTGCTCTTAAATTTGAATTTTATGATTTGCTTTTCACATTTGATGAGAAACCTTTCTAAAATTTTAATGGAAACCAAAATCAATATAGAGTAGTGGAAAATTATCATGTTCAGAATATTGAGATATTCCTAAGAAAATTGCTTATTTACTTACTTCTTTTTTTTCATGTTTTCATGAAATTCATAACAGTTTTATCTCCAGCAGACTCATGGTTTGTTGCTATTTAAATGGTGTCTGTCTTGCATGTCACCATTGCTTACTGCTTGGGTGTGGAATCACACCAATCTTTGTGTTTGTCTCTACTATGCCTGCTGAATTATTTTTTTAATTATAAATTTGTGGTTCTACACTTATGACTTTCTGACATCAACAATAAGATTGTTTATAAATAACAATAATTCATCCATTCTTACATTATATGTCACAACTTTGATTCCCCTGTATTTTATTAATGTCTTCAGTACTTTTTCTACTAGAATTTGAGCAAAAATAGGGAGTGACAGGTGCATCCTCATTCCTCTTCCTGGTGTTACAACTTTCATTATGAATATACATATTTTTAATAATTTTGTCCACATTTGTAGAGATGGTTGTATGATTTTCACTTTTAATATAGTATGACAAATTCCACTAATCTATTTTCTAATACTGATTAACAATTACCCTACACAATTGTATTTATTTTCTGTACTTCTGAACTTGGATTGTATATTACTTTTCTGTTACTGCATAACAAATTATCACAAGCATAGTGACCAAAAAGAACACAAATCTATTGTCTTATAGTTTCCACAAATCAGCAGCAGCTCAGATATGGGTTGGCTGGGTTCTTTGCTCAAGTTGCTCCTCAGGTTGTGAGCTCAGCTAAAGCTTGGGTTCTTCTGCTCAGCCCCCTGGTTGTTGGCAGAATTCATATATAGGTGGTTGTAAGATTGACATCATATTTCCTTCCTAGCTATTGGTTGGGGAACACTTTTCTTAAAGGCTACATACTACAGACCAGCAGGACACTCTATCTAAAAGTGCATCTGATGAATCAGGTCCACCCAGCATAACATGTCTTCTCATTAACTCAAGGTCAACTGTTTTGGGGTTTTGGTTACATCTGCAAAACTCTGTTTCATTGCACATGATGCTCTGTTAGCACAGGAGTGATAAGCTATTGCATTCACAGGATGTGCTTGCACTCCAGGGGAGGAAATAAAACTCGATGGGAATCCTGGGAGCCATCTAAATATTCTGCCTACCACATTCACTAACTTTATTGAGAAATTTTCTTACTATGTTCAAGTGTAAGATTGCTATATCACTTTCTATTTTATAATGACCCTATGTGCTTAGAGTATAAACTTAACCCTGTTCATGATGTTGGGGAGCATTGCCACTTGTTTTATTTTGTGGACTTGTGCTTTAATATAAGCATTTGTTTAACATTTAAAAACTACTACGTTGGTTGTAATTAGTCACCCTGTTTCTTCCCTTCATTGATTCATCCTCCAGCATTCTATCAGATCCAAACTGAGGGAATGATAGATATATTATTCCAAAACTCCCAGTTTCAGTAGTCACACACTAATGCATATGTACATGTACATGTGTGATATTGTGTAGACATCATCAGATCTGAAGTTGGGAAAGTAGGTTTTAGTTTCAAACTAACCATTTTTATCATTATATTCTTGTTGATTAAATCACTTTCTAATTCCTGTTGGGAAATAATTTCTACTGAATATTTTCATGTTTCTGCATGAAATAAGTTTTCTGATATAAAAGGGATCCACAATCTGTTTTGAACTATGATCAAATGACAGACATGCCTTGGGGATTGGAGGTTCTAATCTAGTATATTACTCCAAAGAGATTTAGAGACTTTTGCTTCTGGAAGCCATTTATATATAGCCCAAAGCACAGGCCTTTTCCACCCACCTCCGCAGAGAGTTTTTGTTTGTTGGTTTGATATTCTAGCAAAGACCTCTGGAGACAAAGTTGTGTCAAAGTGCTCTGAGCTTTATAATTTTGGTGTTCCCCTCATGTAGGGCAACCCCAGGGCATATGCAAGTGAACATCTAACATTTACCTCCTGAGGAACAGAGGTATGGGGAATAGGTGCTGAGATAAACCAAAGATCTTTGTCTCTGGCCAGATTAGGAGAAAATATATAGCCTCGGCATTCTTGGGCTCCTTTCATGATGAAAGCAGTTACAGTCCAGCCTACCACACAGGATTGCCTAGATGAGATTATCCTTCTAACATAGACAGGTTTTTACAATTCAAGACTAGATATGCAACTCAATATTGAAGAGGTGGTGAATCTTTTTATATGTCTAGTGGCTTCTGCTCAAGATGATTGGTATCAGTTATTCTAATACATTAATCACCATGTTTTATTTTCTTCCAAAATAATGCTTCTCCACTTCAGTAACTCTATGTCTATAGGGTACAGAGAACAAGAGAGAAGGAAGGAGCTGCTTACTTGCATTCAGCTTAAAATCCTGTTTTAAAGAAAACACTAAACAGTAAGATTGAAAGGAAGGAAGTCCTTGCAAACCTCAACCAACAAGTATAAATTAAAAAAAAAAAATGAAATTTAAGTTCGTAGTTTGTCTCTTACTCCAGAAGCCAAAGAGTAGATTTTTTTAAAGGAAAGAAAATAGGAAGAGAATAAGCTGTAATTTGGATGCTCTCCAGTAACTAACTCTTCCCTGCTTCCTCCCCTTCTTCAAGATGGCATCCCAATTATTGTACCCTGACGCTATTTTACTTGCCTGTTTGCTTGCCTATGCTCAGCAATAGATTAGATTTTATTAAATCGAATTTTAGCTGACTCATAAAAGCATATTACTGAGATATTGCAATATTACATGGTGTGACACTTAAACCAGATTGAACATATCAATCTCCTCCAACATTGATCATGTCCTTATGTTTTGTTTCCATCTCTCACCAGCTAGCCCCATGACCTACCTCTATAACTATGTGGAAGGGAAAGAAGATAGTGAAGATGGACAGCAGAAGGAGAGAAAGAAAGAGCGACAGGAAGAGAAAGACAGAAGTATTTCCACTTTTAGTCATCAGGACCAAAATGCCAGGGACAAGCGGAAACATAAAGGTCCTGAAGACTCTCACAAACAAGATCTCCAGGTTTGTTGTAGTCATTGTTCTGTGTGTTTGTTTATTGCAACCCTCAATCATGAGTCTCTTCTTTCCTCCCTTGGTTTCCCTGGAAACTTTCTCTCCTGAGATTACCTGATACAACATTTCTATGCAGAGACCTGCCTGATTAAGTACTGGCAGTGACGTGCACTGATGCTCTTTCCTTTCGACAAAACGCTGTCACTGTATCATGCCTAGACATTTATTTCTGATATTTCTCATGTTCTCTTCAAAGTCTTTTTGATAATGGAGCCATGAAAAAAAATACTGATTTGAACTTTAAACATAAAGAAAATGAAAAACTACTGACAAGCATTTGGAAGTGTGAGCAACATGTGAAACATGGTATGTGTTTTGGATTTCATGTTCCCATCCACCCTTGCTTCACTCTTAACACTGAATCCAAATTTTTTTGTCACTTCCTATCTAATAGTTATAGCTGAGCCAAATCCACAGCATATCTATTAGAGAAGTTGACTTATATTTTTTTTTCTTTTTCTATCTTTTCTCTTCTGAACATCTTAGGCTAAATATATAGTTCTAAGCTGACAAGAAGCTTATTTGGTTACTCAAGACATCATATAGAATTGAGCTTTGTCATTTGGTTTGCTAAACCCATGGTTGAAAACTAAACATTTCTGGGGGAAAAAATGGATAAGAATATCTTAAATTTATTGAACATGGCCAAGAAATTTATTTTTAATAACTGAACCACAGATGGGATGCCATCTGTCAGCATATGGTCTTGGCTCTTAAAGCAATGTTTACATCTGGGGATATGGCGCTTTCTTTGAGAGAACGAAAAGCATTATTGGACTAAACACGAAGAAGAGTGATTTTAGGATCATGAATATTGTAAGTTTGCTAAGGATAGAATCAGCATGTTTATATGCATACAGTTTTCATACATTTGGCTGGATAAAATGAAAGAAAATCTGTCCATTGAAATTTTGTTATGATAATGAAAATAATTGTAATTTTGAAATTGTTGGGTCTTTTTCTCTCATGACAGACAAAACTATTAGTCTAAAATAATCAGATTAACAAAACATAAGTGTTTTCTTAATTATACCCAGGTTTACATTACAAATTTACCTTTGAAGTTACTGACAATATTTTAATTTCCTAAAATCTCAGATTATTCAAAACTTGTACAAAAGACATAATTTTTTTTAAAAAAAAATATTGTCTTATAATTTTATACTATTTTATTGTATGCAAATGTTATTTTTAATCAACTTTTCAATTTGAAATGTAATCTACATTTTATTATTTCATTATAAAAGTGTTACACTAATTTTTAATAAATTTATTTCAAGTGATACATAAATACATAAAGTGTGTACATGTTTATAGAGTTCTGTGTAGTGTTTTGATACATGTATACATAGTATATTATTAAATCATAGTGAACATAACTATTTCCTCAAACACTTATCACTTCCTTCACTGTGTAATGTTAAATCAGAGTAAACATATCTTCTCAGAAACGTATAATTTCTATTGATGAAAATATTCAAACTCCTCTCTTCTAGATTTTTTAATTATATAGTATATTATTGTTATCTATACTTACATGCAAGAGAACACAATAACATCTTATTTCTATTCAGGAAAACTTAGTATCCATTGATCAACCTCTTCCAAGCCTCTGATAGCACCATTCTACATTAACCTTTTGTAGAATCAACTTTTTTACATCTTATAGTGCTTGTCTTTCTGTCCCTGGCACATTTCATTTAACATGATGATCTCCAGTTCCACCCATGTTAGTGAAATCATGAAATTTCATTCTTTTTTATGACTGAATAATATTTCGTTTTGCATACTCACCTACACTTTCTTTAACTGTTCCTCAGTTGATGCACACTTAAGTTGTTTCTGCTTCTTAGCTACTATGAATAGTGCCACAGTGGACATGGGAGTACTGAGGTCTCTTCTACAAACTGATTTAATTTTCTCTAGATGTATACTCAGTAATGGGATTGCTGGATCATATGGAGAAAATGTTTTCAACTATATGCCTGACAAGGAGATAAAATATAGAATATGTAAAGAACCCTAAAAATTGAACAGAAGAAGAAGTAGGAAGAGGAGGATAAAGAGAAGGAAGGAAATTTAAAATGGACAACAAATCTAAGTAGGCATTTACTACAGAAGACATACAAAAGATATATGAAAAACTGCTGAGCATTCCTAATCATCAGAGAAATCATCCAAACTATAATGACAGGCCCTTTCACTATAGTAAGATAACAGCTGGTGAGGAGTTGGAGAAAAGGGAATCCTTGCACACTATTGGTGGGAAGTCAATTACTATAGCGATTATAGAAAACAGCACAGAAGTTTCTCACAAGTAAAATTGTCATATGATCCACTAATTTTTTAACTGTTGTGAACTTTTAAAGAAATAGTGCTTTATTTACTTGCAATTAGCTCTCCAATCACAAGCAATTTGAAAAAAAAATGCAAATTTTCTCAGAGCCCATTCAAAACAAGTTTAAAGTAGAGCTTCTCTTTTCCTCCACCAAGTATGGCAAAAAATTTCAATACTAACAATTTCAAAATTATAACAATTACAGAACTCCAGTGAATAGAGATCACACATTTAAAAAAAAAAAGTTTTGATAATGATAACAAGGATAACCAACATTTTAGAGAATGTACCAGATACCTAGGGGATAAGTATTCTCTTGTTTCTTGAAAATAATGTTCCCAAATTATAGTTTTCACCTCTTTAGAGTTGAAAAGTGGATTTCATGGAGTAACAGGACTAAGAGCACAGAAACTATGGTGAGCAGGATCAGCTTAAAGACCCAGGTAGTTTCCATCATATCATGCCTCCCTGTATCACAGAATGTTATTAATAAGCAAATATAAAATATTCATTGATAGTTGAAAACAGAAGAAGATCACTGTATTAATAATTACAATGTAAGTTAAAATCACTATGAAGTACCAGTTTCTATTTAACAATCTGAATTTTAAGTTGAATTATTAATTAGTCTTGTCAAAAATAAGATATATGACCAAAACCGTATACTTAAAATCTGGTTATACATGTCTAATGTGTTTCAGAATACCAATCACAATTATTCAAATGTTCACCATTTTTGATCCTTCACTTTATTTTCTGAAGTTTTTGTTGGAATAAAATAATTTAAAATATAATTGCAATTCAGTTGACAGTCTTTCTCTGTATTAACATTCTTCTAAGGAAGTCTGAGATGATAATTCGAATCATTTTCAACATGAATATGATTAAGCTTCAGTATATAATACATTATATGTAACATTATATGTTCTTGACATTAAGTCATATATATTACAAAAACAATTTTTTATTGTTTTTCCTGGTTGCTTCCAGGAAAACACATGATATTAGGGACTTTTGAATCCATCTATTTTTGTTCTTGGAAAAGTTCTTTAACCTTTGAAATGTAGTTGCCCAAATGATATTGTTATATTGCATTCATGTATGAATAGGTAACAATAAATCTCATCAACATGCACAACTATAATGCACCAATAAAAAAATGAGGGGAAAGGGAAACGCCGTTACACTACTTTGAAAATGGAGATGCAACACTAGTAGAAATTAATCCCATGAGATTGGTGCAAATAAGAACTAATTAAGGAAATGTGGTATATAAGCACAATGGATTTTTATTTAGCTATAAAGAAGAATGAAATTATGTCATTTGCAGGAAAACGGATACAATTTGAGAACATTATAGTAAGTGAAAGAACCTGAATTCAGAAAGTCAGGGTCTTACATTTTCTATCATGTATGGAAGCTAAAGATAACAAAGGGTGAAAAAAGAGATGAAGCGGATATCATGAAAATTGAAGGGAGAATAGTAAAATATAGGAAGGGGACCACAGGAAGGGAGGAGAGAAGGGAAAGGGACATAACTGGGGAATGAATTGACCAAATTAAGTCTTTGTACTCTGAGTCTGCAGAAATCCATGCTATGTATAATTATAATGCAACAATAAAAAGTAAAACAATTAAAAATTATTTAGTATTGTTAAGATATTTAAGGCACATCCTATAAAATATAAATGCTTAGTAAATGGCAGATATTTTAGAAAATTTTTATTACATGGAGAGTTAAGAAAAAAATGTGATTAATGCTGTTTTCAAAGGGATTACAGAAATTATATGAGCAAGAAGGCAATAATGAAAATTTGGTGTGTTTGGCAAATATTTTATACTTAATATGTATGTTCTTTTCCTGGAATTTCTACTGATAGCTCTAATTGTGATTAATTAAAATTTTAAGTTTAATAATCTACTCCTTGAAAATAGAACATGAAAGAAAATATTAAGGGAGGAGGATTGTGACAATCTAAAAAAGATAAACTGAAAGTATCATGGGACTAATTTTTTAACATATTAATTTTGTAAAAAGATGAAACTCCATTAGTGAATAGACATAAAACAAAACCATAAAACCACTTTTCTCTATCAACTGTATACTCAGCATATCACCAGTACCATATATCCAGATTTATCTTCAAAATAAGAGATAAATATAGACGCTGAATATCTTATATCATTGCATTTTGTACCTAATATAACAAATTTTATCTCAAAAAGATATATTAAAAATTATCTGTGTTATGTGTGGGTGTATACTGTTGTGCTGGAGAGTTGGGAATCAGCTACACTTACAGTTTCAGCTGGAAACCATCAATGTGTTTCTTTTTCACCTACAAATTCACTTAAATCACACCACAGGATAATGGCAGTCATATATTTAATGTCACATTTTTTTTTTTTTTGAGGATCTTCGAGTAACTTCTCTAGATCAAAGGATAACAAATGGTACTGCCCTAGGGGTTGGCTACATCAGAATCATATAGGGACATTTTTAAAAATAGGCTCCCATGTCCCTATTGCATTAGTCAGGGAATGAATCTCAGGAATGTGCATTTCAGCACTGATTCAAAGTGACTGTGATGTGTGGGGCATTCATGGGTCAGATTAAATTTCTGACTTTATAAGGATATTTCTATGTTTGCATTGGAAGTTCTGTCACAGAAAATGGGCTGTATTCTGACTAGTTTGAACAGAAAACGATTTATTACTGGATATTGAAAGACTTTCAGAATTCTTGGGAATCAGGATGGAATAGCTAAGAGTTTGGTCATCTTGGAGCAATGCTCAAAGTCATATTACAAATCTAGAACAACATGGGTGTTCCTGTACCTCCCAACATCAGGGACTGTGAGAGATCAAAGCTGCTACATCAGGACACTAATAGGATGCTCCCAGCTCCTGAATTATTCACAGGGGCAAGCAAGATGGATGCTCCATGACCCACTTCCCTCTCCACCCATCCCCTTTTGCAAATATTGTGTAATTGTTTTATTTTCACAAAGCCCTAATAAGATCCAGAAACTTAGTGAAAATTAGTCTGAAAAAATTTAGTTTTCTTTCCTCTTCAGTCCAAGAGGAGACCCTAGAGGGAAGTTGGGGGGAATAGTGACTAAGCCAAACTATTATAATTGTGAAGCTATCCAGGTTCTTTAGTCTAATTCAGATTTAAGTAACTTAAAGCAAAATTATTTATAAAATTATTACATTTAATACCATAAATCATTTTCCTTTTTTCTTGAAGGATGACATCCTTTGTATTGAAGTAAACTCTTATTCATCTTAAATTTAAAATCAGATCATTTAATCTGGGGGCTAGGGTTGTGTCTCAGTGGTAGAGCACTTGCCTAACATGTGTGAGACACTGGGTTCGAGTCTTAGCACCACATATAAATAAAATAAAGGTCCATTTACAACTAAAATAAATATATATTTAAAAAATCATTTAATCTGGACTCCCCTATCAACATGTAACCATTTTTTCTGCTGTTCCAGAAAAACAAAAAAAAAAGTTATCAAATCATTTCAACTCTGATTTGTTGTGAATCCCCCAAATTGAGTGTAGTTCTTTGCAAAAGTAAGTGTTTAGTCTTAAGATTCAGCTTCACCAAATATGTAGACAATTGTGATGGTATTTACACTCATATGATTTTAAATGATTAAGTGAATGAGCAACTGAATATTTATTGTCTGTTCTCAATTGTTTTAAGACATTGTGCAATTGATTTCAAATGTAATTTGAAGATATTCAGATTATACATAATGTATGTATATATGTCAGTCTGCCGTCAATCTTTATTATCTTTTATTATCATATTATAAAATTGGATTCAATGCCCAGTAAAGGTCAATTTTTTAGTAGAAATCTGTCTCTGTCCTTCCCAGAATACATATCTCTTTCTTCAAACATTAGCAGATGTTTACCTTTATCTTTACTAAGTTTATATTCTATAGACCCCTATTATAACTATTCGTTCACAAGCAGTTAACCTTCTGTAATGGTTTGGAAATGAGATGTTCCCCCCAAAGCACTTATTAATGCAGGAATATAAGAGATAAATAATTGATTATAAGCTTATTGTTTTAGTCAGCTTTTTCATTGCTGCAACTAAAAGACCCAACCAGCACAATTATAGAGGAGGAAAAGTTTATTTGGGGGCTCATGGTTTCAGAAGTCTCAGTCCATGGACAGTTGGTTCCATTCCTAGGAGCTTAAGGTGAGGAAGGACATCATGGCAGAAGAGTGTGGCAGAGGGAAAGAGCTCACATGGTAATCAGGAAGCAGAGATGTCTCCACTTGTCAGATACAAATATATACTCCAAAGCCATGCTCTCAATTCCCACCTTCTCAGCCACACCCTACTATTTCAGTTAATTCCTATCAGGGAATTAATTGACAGATTGGGTTAAGACTCTCACAACCCAATCATTTCTCCTCTGAACCTTCTTGCATTGTCTCACATGTGAGCTTTTGGGGGCTTCCTGACCCTACCATAAGCTGAGGAGCTTTCCTCCACTGGACTCTTCTCCCATAATGTGCTGCCTCACCTTGGGCCCAGAGCAATGGAGTTCACTGTCATGGACTGAAACCTCTAAAACCATGAGCTTCTAACAAGGCTCCACCTCTAAGTTGTTCTTCCTTCTCTAAGTTGTTCTTGTCTGGTGTTTTGGTCACAGCAATGCAAAAGCTGACTAAAACATTTTCCTTACTAATCTCCCCAGTCTTATTACCTAGAGACAATCACTACTAGATAAGTCTAACTTTTTCCCCCTATTCTATCCCTGCATTCTCCTAACTAAAAGTACAAGGAGGGAAACACCCATTCTTTGATGTATTTATGGTCATAATTATGGTTTGGATGTGAGGTATCTCCCAAAAGCTCATGTGTGAGACAATGCAAGAAGATTCAGAGAAGAAATGATTGGGTTGTGGGAGTCTTGACTCCATCAGTGATTTAATCCCCTGATGGGGATTAACTGAGTGGTAATCTGAGTGGTAGGGTATGTCTGGACGAGGTGAGAATTGGGGAATGGATTTGGGTATATATTCGTATGTGGAGAATGCAGTCTCTCTCTATTTCCTGGTCACATGATGTGAGCTGCTTTCCTCCACCACCCTCTCCCTCCATGATGCTCAGCCTCGCCTAGAGCCCAAAGGAATGGAGCTGTCTTTCTATGGACTAAGACCTCTGAAACCCTGAGCCATCAAATAAACTCTTCCTCCTTTAAAGTTGCTCTGGTCAGATCCTTCAGTCACAGTAGCAAAAAGACTGACTAAAACAGTCACTGACCTTGGGGGACCCTTACAGACAGCCATGAAGAGTGGTCCATTTGCTGGGACCAGCCTTTTTCCCATTCTCCCAGTTACAGGTCCATACTCCTTCTCTTTCCTTCAACATCCAGCATGTATTACCTATCCTCATTATCACTGAATGACTACATTGTCCGTAACCATAGAGATGAGGAAGTAACCAAAATAAAACTCCAAGGCTCCCAAATACACAGGCACTCATCTCTCCATCTGTGCCCACACAGCCTGCTGGTAGCACCAGAACTACCCAGGAATTGTCCATACTCTTCTCTAAGGCATTGCAACCCTTGTTTCCATCACATTGCTTTTTGTTTTCTCAAGGGCAATACTCTATCAATTATTCCCCTCCTTAGAGGATGGTAAGATTTTCCTTCTTTAGCACATAATCTCCATAGCATAAGACACGCTACTTAGACCACCAAGGAAGGAAGGAAGGAAGGAAGGAAGGAAGGAAGGAAGGAAGGAAGGAAGAAAGAAAGGAAGGAGGAAGGAAGGAAGAAAAGAAGGAAGACAAATTGCTCTCTGGAGGGGGGAAAAAAAAAAAAAAAAACAAGGAAACTTCTTAAAATGGTGGTATATATTATCTGAATTGATTCTTCCTTGAGATCCCTGAAAATGAGCCTTCATTCACACAATTCCACTGAAGCCATCTGTTCATCATTATCAATGACTTACACTTTGCTAAATCCAATAGTCAACTAATGATCCACTCTTATTTTACTGGACCTACCAGAAGTATTTGGCCCAGGTGATGATACCCACAGAATCACCTCTCCTTATTTAGATATTGCACTTTAATATTTCTCCTTTCAAACTATAAACTACTCCTTCTCAGTCTTTTTCCATTCCTTCTCATTAAACTCCTCTTAACCATTTTAATTTCCCAGCTTCAGTTCTTATTCCTCCCCCACACTTTTTAAAAAATATATATTCACTATCATATCTTTTCCTGTATCCTGGCTTGATGAACATCCATCTGCTAACAACGTACAAATGTTTAGTTCCATTAAGTCCTCTACCTTGTGGTCTAGATTAATATATTCAAAAACCTCAATTGACATCAGTACTTGAGTTGCTAATATCATTTCAAAATCATTATGTCTGGAACTAGGTTCCTGATCTACTCTCAGAAGCTTGCCTTTCTTACGATATTGCTTATACAGAATCTACAATCCCATTTTTGCAGTTTATTAGGGAAAAATACCTTGAAATCATCCTTAATTCCTCTCTCCACACATGCCTTATATCTGTCAACAAGTCCTTGTGAGTTTTGCTTTCAAAGTATATCCTGTATCAGACCACATTTCCACACTTCGACCAATAACACTCAAAGAAAAGGTGTAATTTGTCAAGATGATCTCTTGTCTGGATTATGTTAGTAGTCTCTAAATAGATCCATATAGCCCCTCATCCATCTCCAGTCTATGATTTCCACAGTCACAAGAAGTATTCATTTGAAACACTATTAAACAATGTCATTTCTTTCCCCTAAACTCTCCTCTGCTTCTTGTTTTATTCAGAAAAAAAAAAGTCAGCTTCTTCATTTGGCCTACAAGACCATCCTTGTCTTTTTTCTGTCACGGTAAGAAGAATTAAATTATGGTCCATAAGAAAAAGTCCATTCTTGTTTACATTCATTTAGTGAATAGTTATGTAATTAGCTCCTTCTAAATGCCACCATTTTAGGTACTGAAGACATATTATTGAGAAGATGAAGCAGTGATTTCAACGTTGAAAGTTAATTATCAAGAAAAATAAAAGTACAAGTAATCAGAAAATATATCATTGCACCCCAAGAAAAAGCTAAGGGAGAAAAATCCAGGAATCTGTGAAGACACATGGTTGTGGAATCTGACCTTCTCTGAGAACTTAGAGAAATACACTCTAAGAAAGCAACATTGTTCTTGACAATTGAAGAGAGATGACTAAGAGCAAACTAGATGAAATTAGGGCCTTCAGAGGGAAGGAACAACTTGGGAAAAGGTAGCCAGATCCA
The DNA here is from genome assembly GCF_048772815.1 of Callospermophilus lateralis. Lineage (NCBI taxonomy): Eukaryota > Metazoa > Chordata > Mammalia > Rodentia > Sciuridae > Callospermophilus > Callospermophilus lateralis. Next base: position 14,615,828 of record NC_135312.1, read on the forward strand.
CTGGAGGAATTGTGTCCCCTGAGCATATATAAAAATTAGGATTGTAAGGTCAGAGTTGTGCTAGGCTGTATGGCCCCTTTAGGAGCATTTGTTGTTGTTGTTGTTGTTGTTGTTAGTGGGAATTAAACTCAGGGGCACTTAACCACAGAGCCACATTTCTACCCCATTTTTGTATTTTTTTAGAGACAGGGTCTCTCTAAGTTGCTTAGGGCCTTGCTAAATTGCTGAATCTGGCTTTGAACCTAAGATCCTCCTGCCTCAGCCTCCTGTGCCACTGGGATTACAGGTCTGCACACTATGCCTGGCCCACTTTAGGAACATAGTAAGAGAAGCAGAAGTCCTTGAAGATATGCTCTGATGAAGTTCTAAAAGTGAACCTAGAAGCAGATTCTTATTTTTTTAATCCTCCAATTTGATTGCCATTAAAGACTCACTAGCATGGTACATTGCTTCAACTACATTTAGCTACAAGTAATAAAAACACTCAGATTTATTATGTGACCCATAATAGGAGACCTTGAGGTGAACTGGGCCTAAAGATTAATTAACCCAAAATTTTATTGAGGAAAAATTTCCCACTATCAATCTGCTCTGCTCCCCTCAGCATTATATGATTAAGTTGACAGTCAGATGGCTCCCAGTCTCACAATCAGTCAAGACATGTATTTGTTCTATCTCTCTCTAAGGGATGATGAATTAATTCCCAGATGCATGCCAGAGAGACTTACATCCCACAGGCCAGAGTTGAGTCACGTGGACAATAGGAGAGAAACAAAATTGCCACAATTGGCTTAGATAAGCCACCAAGAGCCAAATGGATGTTTGACCATCTATCTCATGTCACTACTCATGGGCATAGTACAAGTGAGCCCTAAGACACCTTCCATCTACCACAGATATGGTAGAAAGTAAATGCAGGGACTGAGTAAAAGGAATGATTCAGGGTGAGAGTTTTTTCTAGACAGGCATCCAGATACACCAGATACAGAAGACAAAGTCAGCTGAAAAGTCTCCAAGAGAGCCATCCTGCCTCATTTAATTACACGTGCATCACAGTGAGTATTAGTGAGTAATGGAACACGCTGAGTGCTCACCTTGTGGCCTCAAGATGGTTTGGGTCCTTTCTTTGTAGGGTTAGTTATGGAATATTAGCAAAGTGATCATGGCCAAGGTTTAGATACCTGACTGGTGATGAAAAGTCTTTTAAAAATACACAGATAACAATAAAGCATACATATATATTTTGGGCAAAACATTGGTGCCAACTGTTATGAATTAAATTTTGTCTCCCTAAAATTCATATATCAAAGTCCCAGCCTCGATTTTGGATGGATATGGAGGTGCAGCCTGTATGGAAGTAATTAAACCTAAATGAAATTGTAGGATAGGGCCCTAGTCTAATAGGTCTGATGCCTTTATGTAAAGAGGGGGAGACAGTTGAACAATGCCCCTCCATCTCCTGCCCACCCCTGAGTACAGAGGAGAGGTCCTGTGAGGACGCAGCCAGAAGATGAACTCTTCCAAAGCAGAAAGAGCCTCCACACTGGAATCCAAGTTTGCTGGCACCTCCACCATGGGCTTCTCGTCTCCAGAGCTGTGAGAAAACCAGGCTTTGTTATTTAAGCCACAACCTCTGCGGGATTTTGTAATGGAAGTTCCAGCTTTCTAAACACATCAATCTTCAAACATTTGAAGAATAATCAAGTTCATTAGCCAGCTTCAATTCTAATGCCTAACACTTCAGCTATTTTGAGAGATAAACTGATGACTAAAGAAAGACTCATTACAATGTGGCATCTGCTTAAAGGATTCCAGGCAGGGATTGTCTTGTGATTCCCATACCAAAATAAAACATTTTACTCACAAGGGAAACATAAACAGATTTTATGCTATTTTTCTAAAGATGGCCTTGCTTGTATTGTTGTGTTTTGTAGAAGAAAGGGAAAGATTCTAGCTCGAGTATCATTAGAGAAATGCAAGCAAGAGGCAATGGTGGAGTTTTCTTCTGACCAAGATGCAGTAAGGTTTGAAAGACCACAGTAGTTGTTGCTAACAATAAAAAAATTCATAAAATACACACTATGCTTCTCTATAAATCTATTGAAGAACAGTCCTTCAAAGTCCGATTATGTTAAAACCAAAGAGAGATGAAACATTTCTCAATAGACAAAGGAGAGTGGATACTTCACTCCCTGGAAACAAGTGTCCCATGTGAGTGGATATGTGCAGAGAGAGGCCATCTGCATGAAGAGACTTCACAATGACAAAGAAAGGCCAGTGAGGTGCTGGTGACAGTGTGGGTGGCAAGGCAGAATAAAATATGGAAAAGACCCAGACATAAAAATATGTCATTTTGACAATCCCCTCCCCTAGAAATGTTCTTGAGAGACATCAGAGAGAGCTGCAGAGCTGGCAGTGAATGTGGGCTGAGACCCAGGAATTACACAGTCCCACAGTGCTCATGTCCTGGGCCCTGCTGAGTGCATACAGAAGTGAGTGGAAACCAAGGGCAGCTAGAGCCCAAACTACTCCTGGCTCAAATCAGAAGAGGTCAGGGGATTAGCCTTTCTGTAACTACTGCTCTGAGAGTTAGAGGTCACACTCAGAGGCAAGGGCAAGCTCCATGATGACATTTTAACCAGTGGTGAATATATAATTAAAACTGCCAGCCAGGTCTTGTAGACTCTGATACCTCCCTCAGGTCCCTGATGAAAGAAAGGGCTTGCACACTTTCTATTAATATTAATAGAGAGTGGGGGGTGGAGGAGAAGTAGGGATAAAAGTAGAGATACAAAAATTTAGTATCCATCATTCTCTTAGACATATTTATGTCATGCTGCCATATGATGACACAGGAAGAAGTAAGAAAATGTGCTCTATTCAAAAGAAAAATTAATCAATGGAAACAAAATCACAGAAAGCTCGGATTGCATAATTAGTCATCAGGGGCCTTAAGAAAACTATTATTAAAGTGCTAAATAATTTATAGTGTAGATAAAAGAAAGACTGAAGAGATGAAATATTTAGGAGATATATCCAGTAGATAATAGAAAATCAAATTAACTATTTTGAGCTGAAAATACAGTATATGAAATATTAGATTGTTTCCACCGCAGATAAACACAGCAGAATAAATAATTTGTGACTACAAATAGAAATCAATAGTAATGATTCAGAAAAATACACACAAAGAACATAAAATTAGGGGAAAAATCTGAATATGGGATCAGGGATCAGAGTTCAAAGGGAAAATAATAAATTAGCAAATACACATGTAATTTAAGTTCAAGAATGAAAGGATATAAAGATGGAGGCACAATAGTATTTGAAGAAGTAAATCCCCCAAACTTTCATACTCTGAAAAAAAACTTCAACATACAGATCCAAAAAGCAAGGAAGCACAAAACAAAGTAAGAACAAAGAAGTTCGTACCTAAGTACATCATAGCCCAAGGGTTTTGAACAACCAATAAAAAAAAAAAAAGAAAACAAATACAAAAAGTCTAGAAGTAGCGACCAGATAAATAAAATGTGATGCACATGGCAGAAGGGGAGCCACATGGCAATGGGACAGCATCTTTTAAAGTGTCAAAAGAAAAGAACTCTCAACTTGGAATTCTATACTGAGTGAAAATAGACTTCAAAATGAAGGCATAATAAAAAAATAGTGTGATAAAAGCAAGCTGAGATAATTAATTTCCAGTAAACCAGAACAGCAATAACATTTTTCAGGCTAAAGGAAATGATAGTGGTGAAAACTGGCAACTGGAATAAGGAATAAAGAGAAGCAATAACGGCTAGTATGGGAGAAAACATAAATATTATATTTCTTTTAGCAAAATCTCAACACAATTGACTTGTAAAGTTAAAAAATGGTATATTGTGTGCTTTATAACACATAGAAATAAAATATGTGATAACAATAGAACCAAAATAATAGATAGTTTTATAGGATTACAATCTCATCATCTGTGTATTATCATTATATTAATTCATAATTCACTGTGATAAGTTAATGATTCATATCATGATTTCTAGAGATATTAAAACTAAACTAGTTAAATATATGAATTTTATATAAAAAGTTAGTTCTGTGTATGGTTGTATAAAAATAATATAATTAAAGAAGTTAATAGTACAAATCAAATGGAAAACTAAAAGAATCCAAAGAAGGTTGTAATTGTAGATGCATGACTTATTGCTCTTTTCAAACCTATAGAAATTTACAACAGGAAAAGGACATGTAAATTCAATAAAATATCACTTGGGAGGCTAAGGGAAGCTGAGGTAGAATGTTTTATAAGAAAATAATTATATCACAAATGCATAAAAAATACCTTTCTGAAGAGGGTGGAGGGAAAGATGTGAACCTAAGTAATTTTGAAAACTTAAAAGACTAAAGTTAAACTTTGCATGTTAGCTTGCACTCTAATTGATAAAGATATTGATATAAATTAAGAATTTTGATGCTACTATATGTATATGAGGGAACTAAACAGTGAGGGAAATGAATGGGAGATTATAGGAGCCAGGTTTTTTCACTGTTCAAGTGTGAGTATATGGATTATATGGTAAAAGCGACTAAAATACCAAAAGTGGTAATGATTGGAGATGGAGATAACAGAACTTACCTTTAGCCTAAACATAAATATTTATAGCTGTGGGTATACACCTGCATTAGTGCACACACATATATTCCCTCATTTTGTCATTTGAGATGGCCTAGAAACATTAACATTCTGATAGAAAGGAACACACTGAGAAAGCATGTTCAGCTTATTGACATTCTCAACAAAAAGGAAGCCATATCCTTGGTGAAAGTGGTTAATTCTAACACTAGATTGGGGAACATGCAACATGGGCCTAGAGCATCTTGTGGTGTCACCTGGTGCTAGAAAACAACCACAAAACAAACAATAACAATAAGGGGAGGTCTATCAAAGGAAACAGGAGATGGTTGAAAGAGCTCCCAGTGGCCAAAGCAGGAACAAACTGGGCAAAATGACAGATAGTGATATTAAATTATTACCTACATTGTAATATCAATGCCAGGAGTCCACACTCATATAAATAATGACTGAATGAATTAATGAGGAGAGGCAATAAACAAATCCCCTGTGCAGAAGAATTCCAAGGAATTGACATAGAGACCCTGTGCCCTCAGGGAGATGGAATCTTTTCCCCTTACCTCCGGGGTGGATGGGGAAAAAGCAACTTCTTTGCAAACAATACATCATGGAAAGTGGAAATGAAGAATGCCTTTATAGTGGAGAAGTCTGAAGAATAGCAGTTCAACCAGGTGAGTCATGTGATCAACAGTGACAGGTCATGTTCATGGTCTGAACCTCCCATAAATCATGATGAAATCAACACTGTACCCTCCCAAATCCATAACCCTAGCTTAAGCTTCAGAAGAACATGAGACAAGTCTCAACTCAAGGGAATTCTACAAACCCAACTAGGACTCCTCAAAACTGTCTAGGTCTTCAAAAACAAGGAAATATTATAATCAAGAGCAAGCTAAGCAGACAGGACTACAAAATGTAATATGGTTTTCAGGATGGTATGTTGAAACTGAAAAGAGATATTATGTAAAATCGAAATAACTTTATGTACTTCATTTAATCATAAAAAATATTATATGTATTAAGTGTATCAAGGAAAGATGTTTGAGATATGAGGACTATTTGTAATATTTAGAGATTTTTTTCTATAAATCTCAATTTGTTTAAAAATTTTTAAAATATTTCAATATTTTGTTATGTGAATGTACAAATATGTAACTATGAATCCCCTATTATGTATGATTAAAACACACCAATAAAATGATCTCAAAAGAAAATAAAATTAAATAAATATAGAAATGTATTTTATTTTTTTTAAATCCAAAAGAAGGCAGAGGGGGAAAAATCAAGTTACAATGAGTACACACATAGAAAATAATAAAAAATGAAAAAATTAAATATACTAATGCCAAAATTCACCTCTATTATAAATGGACAAATTGTGTCAATTAAAAGACAGAAATAGTAATCAATTAAAAATGTAAAAAAGAGAAAAAAACTAAATATTGAATGATGTTTAAAAAGATGCAAATCTTCCTGAGAAGGCTCAGTTATATTAATTTAAACAAAATACATTAAATATAAGCAATATTACCAAAGACAAGAAAGTATATTTTTATAGTAATAAAAATATTAATCGCCAAACAATGTATCATTTCTCAATGAGTACCTACCTAATTGTAGAGCTTCAAAATACATGTAACAGGAGTTGACATAACTGAGGCTGGGGTTGTGGCTCAGCAGTAGACTGCTTGCCTAGCACGTGGGAGGCCCTGGGTTCAATCCTCAGCACCACATAAAATAAATAAATAACCTAAAGGTATTGTGTTCAACTACAACTAAAAAAATTTAAAATAATTTAAAAATTAAGTTGACATAACTAAGAGGAAAAAACGAATCCACAATCACATATAGGAATTTTGATAATCATTTCTCTATAATAAAGGTAAAAATAGACCCCACCAAAAAAAGAGTGAAGTTTCAGAAGATTTGAATTCAAAAGAAATTATGTTTATAAAACAATATTTCTAAATTTGGCCTACAGATTCTTTTCTATTACACATGGAACATTCACCAAGATGCTAGTTTTTACAACAAATATTGTTAGTTTTGAAAACCCTATAATTATCTCAATAGAAAAATGATTTGATAAAATTTAATATCAGTTCAAAGTTTTTATAAAAAATCTCTTAAGAAACTAAAACTAGAGGGGAATTTACTTAATTTATCAAGGTCATTTGATGGCATATCCATAGCCAATAAACACTTAAAGATCAAATACTGATTATTTTATTCCAAAGATCAAGAACAGATAAAATATACATATCCATCCCCTGTAATTTGCACTATAGTAGAGGTCCTGCCTAATGAAATAAAGAAATAAACTAAACAAAACTGAAAGAAAGTAGCAAGATCATTTTAACTTTCAGTTGATATGGACATGAATATAGAAAAAGCAAATGGTTTTTAAAGATTCAGAATTTATAAATGTTAGTTCATAAGGATAGACAAATCTACTGTGTTTACATATTAATATACAAATGAAATACAAAATATGAAATACTATTTGGAATATAATTATAAACCAAACAGCCAATCAAAATATTTAATGAAATACAGTTAATATCTCTACAAAGAAATCTATAAGCCATTGTTGGGATAAATTTTAAAAGACACAAGTAACTGACAGATATACTGACTTCATGGTTTAAAGACTTGATATTAAGAAGGAAAATCTGCACAAGTTAATTTGCAAATTAATAAATCAATTTCTATAAAAATTCCTAGTTTTTTTATTTTTGGAGGAGGGGTTAAAATTGATGAGATAATTGTAACAATCATATTCACATGCATATGCAATTAATTTAAAAAATAACTGAAAACGATATGGAAAAGAAAACATCCAAGAGACTTATACTACCTCATTTTGTGATTTATGATATGTCAAGGTCATTGTACTGTCATGTGTAACTAGTTAAAACAAACAAAAAAAATTTCAAAAGGAGGTGTTGATGGAAAAGAGAAACTATTAAAGACAATATAACATTGCACTTTCACTTTTAGCAAAGATGGAATAACAAATTACTCTCCTACACCAAACAATTAAAAGGACTGGAGAAAAATCATCAATAATATCAATTTTAAATGCATGGGATATATGTCAGGTAATGATCCCTGAGAGAAAGTGAAAAAGTGAGTTCTTGTTTGGCCCAGCTTCCTGCTGGAGGAAGTTTCCAGGATACATCAGGTGAGGAAGAAACCAGTGAAATCTGGCAATCTTCCAGGCTTGGAGAGACCAAGCGGGAGACCAGGGGTGCTGAGAGAGCTGGAATTGGTAGCATATATTAGAGGAGAGGAAATATCTGCACACAGGTTCTGGAGCTCTGTGGAGTGTTCCCCTTGGTTCTTCAGGTAAGTGCTGATTGCCACAGGCATATGAGGCCAGGAAAAGAACAGCCTAAATAACCAGCAGGAAAACAACACCAAGGCTCACACAGGACACAGTGGCTCCAGTTCCACCAACCAGAATGGGAAAATCTCATGATTCATGAGATGACAGGAAGAGTCAATGGAACAGCGATGGGGTGAAATGAGTCCTAGAGTCAGTGGTACTCTGGTCTGCTGGAACAAAGTTTAGGTGTAAGAATCTGAAAAGATCAAACAGTGTCCCCATAATGTAAATGAATCCCAAATAGAAAAATAATCCCAAGAGTAATGGACCCTGTGCAAGTATCTAGTACCCACAAATGTAAACTTCAGCATCTCTGCCATTTATTTAAAAAAAGAAAACAGATATTCGTAAAATCAAAAAAATACAACCCATGATGAGGCCAAAAAATAGTCATTCAAAACTGACTGCCAAATGATACAGATGATAGAGTTAATAAACATGGACACTGAAACAGGTATAATTATGTTCCATGTGTTTAAGAAGCCAGAAGAAAATTCTGCATGTTAAGTGTAAACATGAAAGACCTAAAGATGAAAAGCTGTCACATTAAAGATTATATACACACATATATGTGCATATTTGTATACACACACACACACACACACACATGCACAATGGGATTAACAGTAGATTAAGCTGCATAAAAGAAAAAATGATTGACTTTATAACCAAAGTAATAGGAATAAAACAAAATAAACGCAGAAAGAAAAATGTTGAAAATAAAGAAAGGGTGAGAAAATTATAAGACAATGTGATGAAGCCTAAATGTATGTTTAATTAAAGTCCTTGGAGGGTAATAGACAGAAAAAAATGCTGTGTGTATTTTCTAAATTCAATAAAATATATATATCCTCAAATCTATGAAACTTATTGCAACCCAAGTATAAGTAACACAAAGTAAACTCCATCACTTCATCATAATCATGGTGGTACAGAGAGAACCCTAAAAGCAGCCTGTGAAGAAAGTCTGTTACTTCTAGAAGAACAAAGGCAAGACTGGCAATAGACTTCTCATTAGAAAAAAATGCAAGCCAGAGGATGGAGCAAAGTGTTGAGAGCCACAGTTTAATCTGAATGACGCCTGGCATTTTGCTAGAGGGAATGGTTGAAAGGTGGCCCTGCTCTGGGATTAGAGTGCTCTGGGATTAGGGCGGATCCTGTTGGAATTAGGGTGGATCCTGCTGCCTCCAGCGCCCGCTACTTTGGAGTACCCTTGAGTTTTCATTCTCCTGGGGTTCTGAGAGAATTGGCCCGCAGAGCCAGTGGAGGCAGTGTGTTCCCATGATGTGTGTGTAGAGTGCCGGTGAGAGTTCGGGAATAAAGGTTGATGTTTGAACCTACAAGGCTGTGTGGCGGCTCCATTATTTTGTGCCTGCCAGACTGCGGCAGCAAAGCTTTTAAGATACTAAATAAAAATAATCTTTAACCTAGAAGTCTGTATCTGGCAGAAATATCTTTTTTTTGTTTGTTTGTTTGTTTTTACAAAAAAAGTCAAGATTTTCTTATCCACACAAAGCTGAAATCATTTGTAATTAGTAGACCTGCACTTTATGAAATGTGAGACTCCTTCAGACAGAAAAATATATATTTCAGATAGAAATATATGTTGATACAAGGGACTAAAGAGACCCAGAAATGATAACATGTGGTTGCATATATAATACATTAATTTTAGTGATTTAATGACTTAAAGACCTTTTAAATACATTGGCTCTTTAAGGCAAAGTATCAAGTTCACTGTGGTTTTACTTCATACATACATTTGAAACCTGTGACAATAACAGCACAAAAGCTAGAAGATGAATGAAATTCAAGGTTGTCAGTACACTACTGTGAAACAGCTGAATGTCACCTGGAGGTAACTGCAAACTACAGATTACTGTTTAGAAACTACAAGGAAAAGATATATACCATAAACACTAAACACCCTAAAATATTGCAGCAACATCCAGAGCTAATATAAAGCAACAGATAGAATTGAATCATATACAACATAGAGTAGGGAAAAGCCATAAAAAGGAGCAAATACATATGACAGCAGGAAAACAACTAGATAAATGAAAACTGTGTGCCCAAACTCTTCAATCATTACAGTAAATATAAATGATCTGAAGGCAGAGTATTTCAGATCAAATATGAAAACAAGTACTAAATGCACCAACAGGTTAAGAGTAAAGGATGGCCAGGAGTGGTGGAGCACACCTGTAACCCCAGCTACTCCAGAAGCTGAGGCAGGAGGATCACAAGTTCAAGGTCACTTGGGCAATGTAGATCCTGTGTAAAATAATTTTTTTTTTTTTTTAAAAAAATGGATGACTCTACCAATTAGATAACTTAAACAAAATGACAAATTCCTGGAAAGATGCAAACTCACTTAAAAAGAAACACAATCTGGCCAGGCATTGTGGCACACACCTGTAATCCCAGCTGCTCAGGAGGCTGAGGCAAGAGGATTGTGACTTCAAACCTAGCCTCAGCAACAATGAGATGCAAAGAACTCAGTGAAACTCTGTCTTTAAGTAAAAAAATACAAAAATAGAGCTGGGGAATGTGATTCAGTGGTTGAGTGTCCCTGAGTTCAATCACCAGTACCAAAAAAAAAAAAAAAAGTAAGTGAAAGAAAGAAACATGATCTAGATAAACCAATAGCAAGCAAATATTTGAACTGGAAATTTGTAAACTTTTTAAAAACAAAGTTCAGGTTCAGATGATTTCACTGATGAATTCTACCACATATATTAAAGAGGATTTACGTTAATTTGTCACCAACTCTTTCCAAAAATAAAAATAAAAACGGGTACACTTCCCAATTTGTTGAATGAAGTCACTATCATCTTAGTATTAAAACAAAGAATTCATTAAAAAAAACTAAATATCAATATCCTTTGGGAATATACACATAAAAATTCTCAAACAAAATTTTCATAAACAGTCCAAGGATCGCTTAGTGGTAGAGTATATGCTTAACATGCATATGGCCCTAGGTTCAATCCCCAGCACCAAAAAATAAAAATCAAAACTAGCAAACTGAGTGTGGCAACCCACTGAAAACATGTACCATGGCCAAGTGGGATTTATCCAAATAATACTTGAATAAAACAATCAATATTATATTCCTCATCCATAGGAAAATGATGAAAATCTTGTAAGCATCCTGATAAATGTGGATAAAATCTGACAAAATTCCAGTCCTTTTATGATTAAAAATGCTCAAAGAAGCAGTAATAGAATCCCTTCACTTAATAATAAGCTGAGATACAAAACTTTCACAGTTAACAGCATAATTAATGAGATAATAATGACATAACTTTTCCTCTTCGAGATCCAGAACAGGACACCACAGTGGTTCATCTATTTACTTATTCATCACTGTACTGGGAATTCTAGTCCAGACAATTAACTAAGAAGAAAAAACAATGGAGGGGAGACAGGGAAGAAGGAGGAGCAAGGCATCCATATTGTAAATGAAGCTCTGAGACTATCTGTACCTACTGATGCTAACTATTTGTATGTAGACAATCCTAAGGAATAAAAAAAAAAAAAAAGCTAAGAGAGATCATTAATGAGTAGAGCAAAACTTTAGGGTGCAACACTAATACACAAAAACAATTATTTTCTACATATTAGCAATGAACACAAATTAATAAAACAGTTTGATTTGTAATTAAATCGACTATAATAAAATACTTAGGAATAAACTTAATAAAAGAAGTGTAAGATGTACATTTAAAAATGAACATATCAGTATAACAAATTAAAGATCCAAGTAAATGAAAACACAATCCCTTTTCAGAAATCAGAAGACTTAATATTCTTAAAGTTGTAGTATTCTTAAAATTGCAATATTCTCAAAATTGGTCTAAAGATTCAGTATAATTGTTACCATATTCTAATCTGTTTCCTTTGTGAAAAATGACAAGCTGATACTAAAAATCATATGGAAATACATGGGACCTAGAAAAGAAGAGCAACCTTGGAGGACTCCCACTTCTGATTTCAAAACTACAGTCATGAAAACAATGTGGTGATGACATAAGGATAGACATAAAAATTAAAGGAAATTAATCAACATCCCAGAAATAAACCATTAAGTTTGTAGTCAGTTTTTTTTCCCATGGGGATACTGAAATAGTTCAATTAGGAAAGTACATTTTCAGCAAATATCACTATAGAAGATATTTCTACACTGTGGACCTACAGCCCAAGGGAAAGAGCCAGAGGAATAAATAATGAACTTTATGTTCCCCCATTCTCTGACATGCCTGGTACAATGATCCTTCATCCCTAACCAAGACAGCCTACCAGAGATCAAAGAACACAGTTGATGCATCTCAAAAGGAACAGCCTCCTTTGCACAGAATGGGAAGTAGGACACAGGGCGGATATGGAGAAACAAATGGAGAAAGTTAGGAGATTAAATTAGATTAGATAGTCCCTATGCTTCATAACGAGGAACCTCTTCCAATTTCAAAGTCCATAACCTTAGTCACATCTATGAAATCTCTTTAATTATGTAAAGTTTCCTAGTAACAGATTCTGGGTATTAGGGAATGAACATGTATTGTCACACCATTCTTTTCCCATCACTGCCTGTTAAAACATTCTTTTGCTATGGTACAAGTTAAATTGTATCTGAGACATGCACAAAAACTTTTGTACACAAGAGTTCATGGCATTGTTTTTCATCATGGCCCCAAGTTAAAACAAAACACAAAACAAAATGTCCATCAACTGATAAATTGATCAATAAAATGTAGGTATATCCATACATTTCAATATTGTTAAGGAGCCAGGAGTGAAGTACTGATATATGCCACACCTCAGATGAACATGGAAAACATGAAGATAAATGAAGGAAGCCAGCCACAAAAGTACATATTCCCTGATTCTATTTTATGAAGTATCCAAAATAAGCAGACATAAAGAGATGGAAAGTAGATTGCTGGTTGCCTAAGTTTGGAGATGGAAGGGTGGGGTGGGGAGAAATGAGAAGTGATTCCTAATACATTCAGAGTTTTTCCTTGTTATAATGAAAATGCTCTAAAATAAGTGAAATATATCTCAATAAATCTGTTAAAAATGAAGTTCTGTGTGACAAACTTGAAGTAATGTGGAGTGTTGGTGGTCAGATAATGGATCTCTTTTAGGGGAGAAAGGAGAGGAGAGTGGTCAGAAGAGGTTTCAGGACTGTTGGTATATCGACAATAGTTTGTTTCTTGACCAGGTGCAGTTATGTAAGTATTCATTTTGTTGTCATTCACTGCCTACACTTTTAAGATTTATGTACTTCTTTGTATCTATGTTAAACTCCAAAATAAAAGGTCTAAATTATTTTTTTTAATTTTTAAAAAATATTTTATTTTTTAGTTATAGGTGGACACAATGTCTTTATTTTATTTTTATGTGGTGCTGAGGATAGAACCATAGAACTGGTGCCTCATGCATGGTAGGTGAGCGCTCTACCTCTGAGCCACAACCCCAGCCCCTAAATTATTTTTAATAATAAGAAATGTGTTCTTATCCATGACAATGGAAGTAACTATATGTCAAAAGTATTACAATAGTGACTGGTGGAAATAAGTAAAGAAATGTAGGAAAAATCTAGGAAGTTATAATTTAGTACGAATTCAAGGTGAATTGCTAAACCAGAGAAAGGGTGATATCAAAGATGCCTTGATTTCAAGTCAACTTCTTTTTGTACAGCAAGCAGAGTGGATTTAGGTAAGGGATAATGGGTGTGTTTTTCAGTTCTTGGGTCTGATATGTCTTTTTATTTTAATTTTTTCAATATTTATTTTTCAGTTTTCGGTGGAAACAACATCTTTGTTTGTACGTGGTGCTGAGGATCAAACCCGGACCGCACGAACGCCAGGTGGGCACGCTACCATTTGAGCCACATCTGAGATGTCTTAAACACAGGCAATTAAAGATATCAAGAGGTTGCATACATTTTGAAGCTCTTGTGAGATCTGGTTAGGACATTTTGCTGGACTTTCTCTACTTGTGTTGACCCTGTATCTTGCCCCCACTCTGTATGTCCAAAGGAGCCAATTCTTTATGGGATGGATAAAATGTACTCCTGACCTCTACACAGGGTTTCCCTGGTTGGGTTTGTCTAGTGGGAGGTACTAGGAGATCAGAGCATGGTAGAGAGTGAATTTCCTGCTTAGGTATGATAAAAGCTCCTAGCCTTTGATAGCCACAGGATGCTTCACCATCTCTTTTAGGCTTCTCCTATTCCTTTTCGCACCTCTCTAAATAGTTTCTTTGTTAAATGCTTCTTAATTGGTCCATTTGAGTGCACCATCTGTTTCCTGTCAGGATCTTGAGTGATTCAGTAATTGACAAAAGGAGTTGTCCCAGGAAACACCCTTAAAATAGGTTCCAGGATTGGGTAGCTACCATATTTGAGGCGTTCACAGATAGCTTTTTTTGCTTTGAGAAATGGGACACTGATAATCTCTGGCATGTTGTGACATCATGATTAGTCAAATAATCACTGGTAGTGGCATAAGATGAAGTACAGACGCAATGAAGGCGTTGGGAGATCAAGTGGCTGTGGCACTTAGTCACTATGGCAACAATGGTTATTATAAAGACTGTAGCAAGAGAGAGAGAAAAATTCAAGGTCTGCCTGTGAACATGAATGAAAAATCAGAAAGCTTCTATGGAAACTCTCCCTTATCTCCAGTAGCCACAGGGCAAATATGAATGAGAAAAATCAACTCCAAGGACAGAATGTAATTGCACAGCTGTTAAAGCTGACTAAATGAAAGGAAAAGAAAAAAGAAAAAAAAATGAACCAGGTGTCTCACACCAAGGTAAAGGCACTCCTGGGAAAAGAATAAAAACCTAAGACAGTTGAGCTTATAGGAGAAAGGATAAGAATTTCAAACCCCCAAATTCCAATGTGAGATTCAAAGGTGTTAAAAGGGCTTCAGACCAGAGGATTGGTGTCCACACATACTGCTGGGGAACAAAGTGTGGGCTTAATGAGAGCCTAGAGCTAATGTGAGGTATCTCTCAGTCCTAGCTAATGTGCGGCTCTCAATCCTAGCTGTACCTTGCAATCACCAAGGAGGCTTTAAATAACACTGAGGTCTGGGTGCTCTCAGAAAAGGGCTGATTCTATCACTCTGAGATACTCCTGGGCCTTGGTTTTGAAGCTCCCCAGGTGATTTGCAGTCATGGTGGAAAATCACTGCTGATGAAAGAGGAATCTGAGGCTCAGGGAATGGAGAATATTAAAGTAGATTTATTTTGTGTAACCTGCTCAGCTTTCTTCCATCAATTACTCTGAATGGGCCTGGCAGATGCTTGCCTTACCAAGGCATCTTTGAAAGTCTCAATGGTAAATGTCTTCTACAGGTCAAAGATGACTGGTGGTGGGAGATACTGCTCCATATTTCAGTGGGAATAATGGTATGCTGTGGAGAAGAGGTCAAATCAAAGAGCTTCATCATAAGATACAAGGTACTTAATATCACATTAATAAGGCATGTGCTGAACTGATAATCAGAGATCTGACCTGTGTTAACCTATGTCAGTGGTTTACTGATGCATGGTCCTTCAGAATGAAATAGATGAGCAGCTTACTGAAGTGTGGCTTAATAAAAGCAGAAAGTTCTAGGTCTAGTGTAAAAGATCTAATTCAAGTCATAAAAATGGGAATTCATAGTCTCTTTTCTAGGTCCAATACCAAAGTCAATACACAGATGCAGAACCTTGCATTGCAGGGGTTCTGGTTCTCTTTTGAGAAACATTTTGCAACACAGCATGGAGGGTACCCTGTGTATTCCCAAAGGTTTTTCTGGATGACTGTCAGCTCTTTACCTGAATGACTGTTCACTTGGTAGCAGGAAATACCCAGAATTTCTGCAGGAATTTTAGTTACAGGCTCTGACCTGCTTCTATTACCAGTGACTAAATGTCAGCCTGGGCCACTGATGGTTTGCATTTATGGAGAACTGGTGATATCTGAATACTTGCCTCGAATTAACCTCAAAACGATTTGAAAGAGGACACTCACTTATGGATTATGTGTGGGTTATCATTGTAGGTAGAGCAAATGAAATCTTCTAAAGCTGCATCCACTGCCAAACTAGCAAGCCAAAAGCAACAGTTCATCCTGGAGGAAATGAAGAACAGTATCATCATCAAATGCTGAAATGTGTGGTGAGATTTGCATGGCATTCTTAACACAGGTTGAATTGACCACATGTTTGCCTGATAGAAAGCCTGGTAAGTCTTGGAGAATGACTATGGATCATTACAAACAAAATCAGGCATAGATGCCTCTAGCAGTTTCTAGATGTAGTATCTTTACTGGAGCAAATCAGTGTTACCTCTGCCACTTGTCTGGATTCACAGTGATTCTTGGTCCAACAGCAACATTGTTACCTATGTACTTATTAGAAATGCAGATGTTTGGGTCCCACTCCAGAGAGATAAAGTCCTAGATACACGGCATAGAAATTTGTGTTTTAACAAGCTCTCACTGCAATTATTTTGAACTTTTCTGTTAGAGGAAGACTGACTTAAATAATATACCACACACAAACACGCACCCAAATTGTAGCACGAAAAAAAAAAAAAATGCTTACAAGGCAAGAATAGAAACCCATTGACACTGTCTTGTGAGCTCTTCTGCCCTCTTTTATAACTGGAGAGAACTTAATCATCTTTTTGTCCCATAAAACATCACATTGATGACCTTATGTTAATTGAGTCTGTAAGTAGGAGGTAGCAAGCACTAGATGCCTTATTAAGACATAATGGTGTCAAGGGCTGAGAGATAAACCCTTTCAAAGTTCAAGAGCCAAAGTCTACCAGACTGATATAAAGTTGGTGGTTGAGGATAGAGCAGGATATTTCCTCTAACGCAGGAAATAAATTACTAAAACCTTCACCACTAAATTTAAGAGGTGAAAACTTGAACCTTTAAAAATTATGAAACAGATTTTACCACTTTTAGGAAGGATGAATCTGACGCACATATTAGCTACTTCGTAAAACATTCGGGGAATCTTAGTGTATGAATGAAAATGGGCTGTGACCTAGGTCTGTGCTTCAGTGCACAATGTGCTACTCCTTGGGCCTTAGGAGCAGCAGAGGCAGTCTTTTGAGAAGACAAGTCACATGGGTTTCTGGAAGATTTTGAAAAGCAACATAAATGTCAGAGTTCTACAGTTTGGGTGTAAGACCATTTATAAAGGCTTCTGCCCACAATGTCTCTCCACTTAAAAATGCACTTCATACTTGTATTGGGCCTTTTGAAATACTGAGTGCCTGCCTATCCCCGGACTTGTGAGAAATAAAGGTTGCATTATGAAGCAGTTATTTTCCCATTTAATTAAAGTTATATGTTGAAGATTAACAGACACTAGCCTTCTTCTCACATCTGAAACAGCTAAAAAACTGGACAGAATACATGAAACAACAGTCTTCAAAACACTGGATTTCAGCAACAATAGACAGTTGTCCCTGAAAGAGGAGAAACATGTGGTGAGTACTGTGACTCTGCCATCTCACTGCAAGGGAAGTTTCCAGGCTGTGGCTGAGGGAGAAGGAAACCAGAGAGAGCCCAGAGCTCCCTGAGTTGGGGATGGGGCCAAAACTTTGTAAAAAAAAAGAAGGCAGCTCAAGTTTACACAGTACCAGAGAAGTGAGAAAAGAGAAAGGGTCTGCATAGGACCCCCTGGACCTCCAATGTGCAGGTCAAGAATCCAATGAAAGAATCCTATAGGCTAACAGAGGGTTTGCAACAGTTCCTGTTGCCACTAGCTGGATTAAAACTCTTTATAATTCAAGGGACATTTGGTGGACTTCCCAAAATTGTTTGACCTTGATAATTGGCCAAAATTAGTCCCAGATTGAATGATTCCCCTAGCAGAGCTTAAAAATGAGACCAAAAAAAAAAAAAAAATCATACTGCTGTTGGATAACTGTCCTACAAACCAAAATAAAGCTAAAGCATATATACAGAAATAAAATTGATGGTACTACAAAAATAGCTATCACTCCACATGATAAAATTCAAAATTTCTGCTATTCAGAAAACAACTATGGAAATCAGTATGGAGCTTCCTCAAAAGACTACACATGGAACCACCATATGACCCAACTATACCACTCCTCAGTGTTTATCTAAAAAATTAAAGTTATCATACCATGGTGATAAATGCACATGTTTATAAAAGCACAGTTCACAATAGCCAAACTACAGAACCAGCCTAGGTGTCCATCAATGGATGAACGAATAAATAAAATATGGTATATATACACAATGAAGTTTTATTCCGCCATAAAGAAAAAAGGAAATTACGTCATTTGAAGGAAAATGGATGGAATTAGAGACCATTATGTTAAGTGAAATAAGCCAGACTCAGAAGGTCAAGGGTTATATGTTTTCTCATATATATATATATATATATATTAGAGAGATAAAAAGGAAGAAAGGTGAAAATCAAAGGGAGATCAGTAGAAGAAAAGGAATCAGGGATGGGAGTAGGGGAGGGAAGAATTGGATGTCTGTGGGATGATATTGGCCAAAATATATTGCTATATTATTGTATGTATGCACAATTATGTCACAACAAATCCCATCATTGTGTACAACTATAATGCACCAATAAAAAATGTGGAAAGAGAAAAAACTAAAATGAATATCATTAAATTTTAAAAAGCCACTGGACATTTAAAGAAGCAGGAGAATGTGTTCCATAAGGAGGTAAAATAAACAATCATTTGAAATAACTGAAAAATGGTAGAGAGGAGAAATAGCAGTTATTTAAAACTGTCATTAAAACTCTATTCCACATATTCAAGGGCTAGAGAAATCATTAAATATTTTAAACAGAAACGAGGTTATGTTAAAAGGTTTGAAATTGGCATTCTACAGATGAAAACTACAGTCTGCAAATGAAAACAATTTGGTGGGATTAACAGTAGATTAAAAACTGTAGAAGAAAAGATTGGCAAATTTAAATAATAGCAACAAACAGTATCCAAAATTAAACACAGAGAGGAAAAAAGCACATAACTCCATTTCAGTGTAGTTCAACTTCAAAATGGCCATGTGTGGTCTCTGAAATAGAGGGAAAAAAATATATCTTGAAAAAATACTGGGTACAATTTCTTATAATTGATAAAAATATGAACCACAAAAAATAAGAATCTCAACAAAACTTAACAATGAGAAACACACAAAAAAAGTAAATCATGGAATATAATAATCCATTTGAGTAAACAAATTAAAAGGAGAAAAATCTTTAAAACATTCAATGTAAAAAAAAACATTAAGTAGAAAGAATAAATAAATTGGATTTCTCATTTAGAAGATGTGAGAAGGGAGTAGAAAAGCAGACTTAAAGTACTCAAAGAAAACAAACTGCAAACCTAGAATTCTATCTCCAGTGAAAATGCCTTTCAGAAACAAATAGTAAGCAAAAATGGATTATAACACCCCCAAATAGAAAGAATTCATAATCAAGACCTGCACTGCCTAAAATGTCCTGCAAAGAAAATTATACCACATGAAATATGAATCAATACAAAGGAATAAAAGGGAAGACTGTACTTCTTCTGTAAGATAAGGAACAAGACTCAGACATCCACTCTCATTTACTTCATCCAAGATTATATTGAAATATCCAAAACTGTGAGTCAAAATGAGCCTTTCATCTTATTAAGTTGATTATCTCAGGAATTTTTTTCACAGAAACAGAAAGCCAATTTAACATAGCTTCTAAAATTTACAGAACCAAATCAATAGAACAGAATAGTTAGCACAGAAATAGTGCTACGTATATTTGATTTTTTACGATGACACAAGGCAAAAACAGCATAGAAAGGAGAACCTTTTGTCAATTGCTGCTAGATTGATGTGATAACCATATGCAAATGAAATTAATTTTGAATTCCTACCTCACACTAGATACAAAACTGAACCCAAAATGAGTGTAGCATGGATCTAAATGTTAAACCTAAAATTATAAAACTTTTAGAATAAATCAAAGACTCTTTTGATGAAGTTTGTTGAGTAACGTTTCTCAGAATCAACAACCATATTCCCTAGAATAAAAATAAATAAATTGTCTCCATCACATTTAGAACTTTTACACTTTGAAATAGACTGTGAAAAGAAAAAAAAAAAAAAAGACTATCCATGGACGAGCAGAGCAGTCTTCAATGACATACTAGACTCAGGAGACTGAGACAGGAGGATGGCCAAGTTTGAGGCCAACCTGGGTAACTTAGTGAAAGCTTGTCTCAAAATAAAAAGTAAATAAATAAAAAGGATTGGGGGTGTAACTCGAAGTACAGCACCCCTGGGTTCAATTGCCAGCACTGCCCCCAATAAAAACAATGTAAGAACACATCAAGGATTGTCAGGATCTATCCACCCTTTGGCAAGGATGTGGAGCATCTAGAACTTTCATACACTGCCAAAAGATGTTCAAAATGATAGAATCAATTTTCAAACACTTGAAAAGTTCTTTAAAAATATATACCTGCCAATAATAAGACCCAGCCATTCTACTTCTAGGTACTATTCCAAGAGAAATGAAAATGTTTGCCCACATGCATTAATTGTCTCTTGCTGCTGTAACAAATTACTACCATTTTGTAGCTTAATATGTCATCATTTTGTTATCTTATGGTTTTTGAGGTCAGATGTCTTATGGAAGCCATATTCATTTCTTGTTTTGAGAAGCAATCTGACATTTTCAAAGCTAACCACAGAACTTTCTACTCTTTCACGTTCTTTCTCCTTCACCTCTTCTTCCACAGTCACATCTTTTATCTGACTTTTACCAATCCCATTTTCCTTTTATATGATCCTTGTGAAGCTGGGTACTGTGATCCAAGCCTATAATCCCAGTAGCTCCGAAGGCTAAGACAGAGGATCACAAGTTTAAAGCCAGCCTTAGCAATTTAGAGAGGCTGTAAGCAACCAAAGGAGACCCTGTCTCAAAAAAAAAAAAAAAAAAATGGCTGAGGATGTACCTCAGTGCTTAAGCATGCCTGGGTTCAGTCCCCAGTACCAAAATAAATAAATAAAATAAAATAAAACAAAGAATTTCTTAACTGAATTACTGTGCAACATCCTTTTTTTGCCATGTAAAGTATCATGCTCATTCATGTCCTATGGCTGAGGGTGTGAGTAACTTTGTGGAGGTTTCCTGTCCAACATACAACTCAAATCCTATATTTGAGTGTGAAGATCATTTTTAATTGTAACTGCCCCCAATTGGAAACAATCAATCCATAGTCTATTAGTAGGAAAATGAAAAAGCCAGTTATGACTGTTCCTTGCAATGTCATACTACTCAACAATGAAAAGGAACAAGTTACTAATACATACAACGTGCATATCTCTCAAAATATATTATACTGAATGAAAAAAGCCAGATATGAAAAGAGTACATGAATGATTTTATTAACATAAAATTCCAGAATATACAATCTAATATAGAGTAAGAGCCAGAGTTTAATGATCAAAATAGGAATTTCATAGGGGAACATAGAAACTTGAGTGATATGTTCATGATTTTGACTATGCTAATTGCTTCAAAGAAGCATACATATCAAAACCTATCCAAATTGGCACTGTTTCTGCAATGTATTTTTGCCAAATGTATCTCAATAAAGCTATTTTTAAATTTTATAATAAAATTCAAGAAAAATTTCAAGTCTTCTGACCAGAGCAGGTCCAAAAGACAAGTAAATTATGAGAAAATGAAGGTGGCTCAGGCACCCTTGGAAGATTCTCTTAGTCTTTCCTTGTATTTTCCCAACCTCTGATAGCCTCAAGAGAAATTGCCTATGACCTAGCCACAGAGGAAAAACTACTCCAAGTTATCTTTACGGATGGATTAGTACAATAAGCCACCCCAGCTGGAAGTCAATTGCTGCTGCATTATGGGGACATTCAGAAGTCTTGAAAGATGGTAACAATGGAAATTCTCTTAATGGAAGAAAGTTTCAATGGCCTCAGGAGTAAATGCACTGTGAGTCACCAGTAGTAGCTAAGAATAAGAGAAGGAGATTAGTGACACAAGATAAAGATAAAAATATTCGTGTGCTAATATTGATTTAGAAAGTATTCACTGTGAACCCCAAAATCAGGTGGACAAGATATTAGGTCTTGAATATGTCCTTCTGAGTCCCTTCCAGCTATGCTAGTACTTTCAAAGTGTTAAGTACCTTGTCACCATGTCAATGGTACTGAAGGGTATGCATAGTTTTTACTTGCCCAGGATGCCAACAGCTAAATCCACTTCTGAATCTTAATGTAGTGCCATGATTTGGGAGGACCATAGAGTTATCTAGTAGATACACCAGGGATTTTTCCACACAGGAATTAAATTTGGGTATTTTTTTATGCTGCCTGCCTTTAACAGCAGGGTCTGAAGCATTTATGTTTTACATTAACTTTTACTTCTAGTTTTAATCTCCTACTTCCTTATGTGAAAATTCTATATCTACTGTCAATCATTACACACAACGTCACTGCAACTGGAAGACACATAATGGTAGAAGAAAAGAGACATGGGACTTACTTCATAGAATTCTCTGGGTCTTACCAAGTCACCCATCTTTGGAAAACAGCTGGCTTAAAGGAATTACAAAAGCCTTGATTATAGGGTTACAAAATAGAGGAAAACATCAATGGTCCTGGATTCAAATAAGCCACTAAGGAATTTTGGTATTCGTCACTGAAATCATGGACTTTGTATATTGTAGTCGAAGTGCTCAAATAAGAAGTCTCTCCACTGAGGAACACAGTCATGGTCTAGACATGTTAGAAGCTGAGTTTCCATCCTGACCATTTTGTATACCTCATTCTACAATAACAATAGGAAGATTATTCACCACACTGTATCAAAGAACATTAGACCTCAGACCCACAACCAGGTAAAGAAAAAAGAAATGTTCAACTTGCAGATTTACTAGGGCATCTCTTAATACTCCTCTCCACCAATTCTTTTTGATGGAAGATCTCATCAGCCTAAGAGAGATAAGATAAAGAAGCATTCGGATAATGAGAGAAGAGACATTTATGTCACTCATCATGTGAAAAACACCTTCCAGTTTTGGGAGATACTAAACAAAATATGAAATGCATTCTGGAAGAAGTAAACTTAGAAATAAACCGCTACTGAAGCAGGGTCTGAAGCATCTATGTTTTACATTAACTTTTTCTTTGAGTTTTAATCTCCTTCTACTTCCTTATATGAAAAGCATTTTCTGGCCAATTTTGGCTAAGAGCACAGTTTAATTATCATGAGTCCATGATAATAAAGTTGCTGGCAGATACCTGTGTCCCCTCTGTTGGAAACACATGTGTCTTTCACCTAGATGACCCCAGTGGTTACCAAGGGGCAAAGAGATAGACTGTGCTGGATATGAACCATTTTCTTTACAGAACAAAGAGCTGCCCTTCTCCTCCCTGATTGAAGCCTAGATTGCATCAATGAACCTCCTTAGCTCCAACTGCTGGAATTCAGTCAAGGGCAGGCACTTCTGAAGATCACAAAACAGAAAGATGGTATCATTTGGGGAATTCAGTATTCCAGTTCCCTTTCTGTCAAATAACCATTTGACATTAGAGTTGAGGAAGACGAAGTATACGCACCCCCCCAAAAAAAAATAAATAAATAAAAAGCATTCAGAAATAGATTGACATAGGAAAAGAATATTTTTCACTTTATTCATTCATTTTTATGTAAACATAGTGCATCTTTCCATATCCCAAGGAGACAGATGATCCACTCAAAAGGGTTTAACTGAAGTTTAATGAAAAGACCATTTAAAGAGAAGTGAGCAGAGATAAGAAAGCCAATAGGGTGGAAGAAGCATCCAGATATTGGCAACAAGGTACAGCCATTGCTAACTCTAGGGCCAAAGGGTAAGAAATTATATAATCAGCACTCAAGTCAATGAAAGCTCAAGTCAATGAAAGCTCATTCAGTGGAAGGGCAGCATGCTGTCAGGAACTGTGCTGGAACCAATGAAGGGAGGCAGATGGATATATTGAGAATAGAGAGTATCTCAATTTCTCTCTCAACTTTTAATTTCTGCAGTGCCTCCTATTGGCTGAACACAATTAGAAACCAAAGAGCAAAGGAATCAGGTTAGAATTGCAGGACAGAGTGGGGTAGAGACAAGCAGAAAAGAGATCTGTAACTGTGTGATTGGGATAAAGAAGTGGGGTAAAGTGAGGATGAGACTAGAGAGATGAAATCCAGCGCACCAAGTAATCATTTGCAACCGGTTTTGTGAATGAGTACATTGAAAACAAATGACTGAATGGTGATACATTAAGAACACCTTTCAAAAGAGTTCTTTGAGTAAAAAAAAATAATAGTAAATCAAGAATATAAAAAAAGTTCTCATATACCACATATTAGTAACAGTGCCAAGCAGCTGGATTGAATAGTATAGCTTTGAGTCTTTTTTATTCTTGTTCATGTAGTACATTTTATCTTTAAAGTTTCAGAATAATAAATACTATAGTGGATTCCTTTTGTATCTCTGCAATGATGTCTTTGAAAGAGGTAATTACTATAAATAGCCTCATTTCTGCTAAAAATTATAATATCAATCTTTTATGTAAGAACAGTAAATCACCCCAACAGTTGCCTCACCATTTTTCATCATAACAAACTTATGATGTAGCCAATTGGGAAAAAATGTAATTTTGCTAAAGTGCCTCTTTAAATTATTCAAAGTTTCCTTTGCAGCTAATTAATTTAGAGCACATTACCAAAATGAAGCAATGAAAATAAACAAAATGCTGAACAAAAAGAAAGTACAAATGCAAGTAATGTTCTATTTCCTTTGATACCATGCTTTGCACATTCAACCTAACAAGTAGAAATTAATGTAGTGAATTGATGGTCTTTTAATGGTTTTTATGTATAGACAACTATATGTTAGCAAAAATGATTTGACATGCATTAATTATAATTCACAGGACTCTAGATGCATAGCTATATAATGTATTTGGGGAAAGACTGTTTGTCCCCAATAAAAACTTAAGTGAGAAGTGAGTCTGTATTAAGTACAGCATCATTTCAAATAATTCCTTATTTCACTCATCTTTTTCTTACAAAAGGCAGCTTTATGGTCATTGTAGGCCATTTACATTTCTTGTATCAAACCTAAGGTCTCTTCTTGATAACATTTTTACAAAGAAAATCTGAAGTGTAAGAAAATAATTCATGTTTGAGTAGAAAACAAATGTAAGGTGTTCCTCAAATTATGGCAACTAAATTCCTAAATTGCCATTTCTTAGGTTAGAGCCACAAGTTCCTTACTGGGAACTCCTTTCTCCATTTAAAGTAACATTCAGCTCAGATCCCTCTGATTTTTATGAAAGCAGAAACCAAAGACAGAATTCTAATCTTATCTTTGTCCTTAATATATTGCATGACCTTGAGCAAGCACTCAAGCCTCAACTCCTTCATCTAAAAGATATTATCTACTCCAGAGTTGCTTACTTCACAAACTAGTTGAAAGGCATAACTAGTAATGTTTGTCAGATATATTGAGAATATTAAGTGCTAGATATATATTTAATTATGAGATTCAATCTTTAAGATATTAAAAGATCTGCTGATAAAAAGGAATGCAAAATAATTCTGGCACTGGGAACCCAAAGCAGAACAGTTGGAAATTTTCCTTCTCAGCCAGTTAGAACTTTGTGAGTACATTTCTAAGAAATCGTCTCAAACTAACTAGGCCAGGTTTAAAATAGTATTTTTAAGGACAATGAACTTCATGACCCAACAAGGTTTATGTTGAAGTACGAATTTTCTGTTGTGCAAAACTGCAGAACATCCATTTGTGCTACCTTAAGTAGACTGTAGACCAGGAAAACATTTTGTGCGCTTCATAAACTGGAGCGAGAATCAGACATGACATGCAAAGAGTATTTCCCATACTTCCTTGTCATCTCCCATACCAGGGAAGGAAATGGAGCAAGTAGAGTGCAGATGAATTATAGTTCATAAAAAGATCAGAGTAACATTTCCTAAATAAAAAACCTGTGATAGCATGAGAATGAATGGATATTAGCAGTTTTCTTGGTAGAATATTTATGCCTCAATGCACATTGGCAGGTTAGCTGCTTCACGGTGCACTAATGACTGCACCTCCCAGTATTCACGTCTTTGCATGGTTAAATCCTCCTACCTTGAATCAAAGTCCATGGGTCCTTAGCAAGTGAGATGCAAACAGCCGGTAGCAGAATACAACAGTTACTATTATGGCATTATGTAAAAATGTGGATGTGTAACCGATGTGATTCTGCAATCTTTGTAATGTTTCGAATAACCAATAAAAAAATAAATAAAATAAACAGACTCATTCTTCAAGTTTTTGCACTTGGAATTCTTTTTCTTTCTCTTAGAACCCAGACACTACCATTAAATTAGTCCTAGGCTGTTCTGCAAAAGAGATCCCATGAGAAGAGGTCCTACAAGATAAGACATCATATATGGAAGTGGCTGAGGTTCCCTGTTGAGCTCCCCGATTCATCAGTGGCCAATGCTGATGTTAAATGAAGCACAGGAATCTCCTAGTTAACCCATAAAATGTTGAAAAAATTATAAATACTTCTTAAGCCTCTAAGATTTGGGATAATATGGTGCATAGCACTAATCATTTGAAACATCACCTTATTCAGTTTCCAGCTACTTTTTATGAAAGTCTCATGAAAAGTTGCTCCAAGCACTAAGCGTCGTCAAGCTTCCCTCCTGCACTTTGATCTTCGATATTCCTTGTTATGGTTTTGGATATGAACTGTCCTTCAAAAGTTCCTGTGTTAATGCAGGGATATTCAGAGGTAAAATGCTAAGATAAAGAGAGCTATGACCTAATCTCTTCATCCCAGTTTGAATGGACTAACTGAGTAGTAACTGTAGGCAGCTGGGTGTGACTGAAGAGGGTGCATCACTGGGGCTGTGCACTGGAACAGTTCATCTTCCCTGAAACCTCTTTCTCTCCTGCTCTCTCTGATCACCATAAATGGAGCAGTGCTCCTCCACCATGCTTTCCCACCATTATGTTCTGCCTCATCTATCACTCTATCACGCAGAGCAATGGAGTTGGCCCACCATGGACTGAACCTCTAAAATGCTGAACCGAAATAAAACTTTTCTTCTTTAAGTTTTTTGTTGTTTTGTTTTCAGGTGTTTTGGTCACAGTGAGGAAAAGTTGACTAACACACTCCTCAAACATTCCTTCCCTGGTTTTACTAGTTTTGCTTTGTATCTTGGTTCTTATGCTTCACCTATACAGAGTTGGAGTGGTGGGTACACATTGGATATTACATTCCTCATAAGGGATCCTACTAGATTCACTCAAGGACTTTATTCCACTAATATTTCAAGAAATTTGGCTAATCATTCCCTTTCTTATATCCATCTATTCACATGAGATTATTTACCCAGGGTGGCATTGGCCTTGAAGAGAATATGTTATTGCATTAAGACTATAGTTACAGAAATAAAAATTAAAAACAATTCTTGTAGCAACTTTGATTGAGTATTTCCTGTTTCTTGATCTTATACTCTTTCAAGACACAGCTTACTGAAT
Organism: Callospermophilus lateralis; assembly: GCF_048772815.1. Taxonomy (NCBI): domain Eukaryota; kingdom Metazoa; phylum Chordata; class Mammalia; order Rodentia; family Sciuridae; genus Callospermophilus; species Callospermophilus lateralis. Next base: position 14,643,448 of record NC_135312.1, read on the forward strand.
TTGCCTTTCTTGTCATCTCACTAGGATTAAAGAGATAGGAATTTTCTCCCAGCCACAGCCAGTACCTATCTAAAGGAATTAAATGACAAGAGGATAAACAAATAGGCCATGTATAGATGTTTACATAATCTTAATGGTCTCTCTTGGAAATCTTATGTTGAAGATTTTATTGGGGGATCATTATAAACCAAGACTGGCTATAGCTATCATTCTACCTAATCCATAGCTATATAATATAAATGAGAACTTAAAAAAAAAATCTTCCAAAGAGGCAGGAGGGGCTAGGGGAATTTTGTAGTTTAGTTATCTCAACTTAATTTAAGATTGAAATAGCAAATTGAATGTTGGTAATTTGGCAGGCAAGCAAAGTGGTAGATAATAAAATGATACTTTTAATAAGCAGATGTGCAATGTTAATAGAGAGGTTATGTCATTATTTCAGATTCCATTATCATACTGGTCATATGTTTATTGGAATAAACTGTCATCAAAATTTTCATCAGACCCAGAAGAATTATTTTTTTAATGCAACTATTTCCAAGTTGTCAAATATTGAATGTGACTGTGAATTAATTTAGCCAGAAAGTTAAGAAGAGAAACAAGAATTAGAAGTAATTTACTTTAGGAATAATTCATGTTTGCCTTTTAAATAATCCATCAATTAACCATATCTTCATAGTCAATATCTTCCATTTACTTAGTTAAAATGTTTACTTTACTTATATTCATATGAAAAGGGAGATCTGAAGGCCAAAAATATTCACAATATGTTGATGTTTTAAAGTAAGTTTCACAACATCAAAGAGAAATTGGAAACAATGTATATTGTAGTGTAACTTGCTACAAAATATTTTTCTTGGACCATCTATGTTAAGTATGTTGAGGATGGATAGACTTGGAAGACTTAAGGAAAGAAAAAAGATCTAAATTATGTTGATTTTATTTTGTCATACACTTTATGTTATGCAACACATACTAAGTAATGGCTTCAATATACCCAGTAGTATAATATCATATACCAAGTAGAATAAAGCATAATTGATTGGTGAACAATGTTTACAAAATTTTCCTCAATACTAATTCAGAGATAGGATAGCTAAATTGCAGCATATATCAGAAGCTGATGTTGAGAGCTTCAGTGTGATGATAATACTAGTAAGTATTAAAAGTCAGAAATCAGAACACAATTTCATCTTAATAAAAACATAAACACAATATGAAGAATAAATTATAATCATTTACATGTATATAAAATCATCTTTTCACTGAATTGATATGATACCTTTATATGAGAAAATATCTTGTAGTTCTTTATTATAGTTATATTGTGTGAATCAAGGAAGTTTTCATTTATAGTTTAATCTTAAATAATGTTTTAACCTCATTAAGACATAAATATTTTAAATTTTTGGCTCATATGTAATGAGTTAACTTCAAGGAGGTAATAAAATGTTCTGGTGAGTATGTTCAGTAGGTAATGATAATGTTCAGTTTGGGAAAATATTGAACAAATGTGACAAATAGAAAGTCTGGTGGTCCATTTTTAGAATACAGTATTTAGCCTTAGTTGAAGCCACTTAATTATAGTCTTTCCTTTTTGCTCTCAGCCCCCCCAATTTTACAATTAGCCAATAGCTTAGGTTGTACCCCTGAGTCCTCCAATCAGGGTGAAAAGCACCACTTCCTTAGATATATAAACAGAAAGACTGCCCACACAGATGCACTGAATAGCCAGGTTCTGATAGTATGCCCTTCTGGCAGAGGGTAAAGTTTTGCAAGGATGGTGGAGTAGAGAAGGTTTCTTTCCAAACTGCTCCATGGTGTAGGGCCAGGAAAAAGTACAAACAGTTTCTCTTTGGGGTAAGAAAAGAGAGAGAGAGAGAGAGAGAGAGAGAGAGAGAGAGAGAGAGAGAAAAGAAAGAAAGAAAGAAAGAAAGAAAGAAAGAAAGAAAGAAAGAAAGAAAGAAAGAAAGGAGGGAGGGAGGGAGGGAGGGAGGGAGGGAGGGAGGAAGGAAGGAAGGAAGGAAGGAAGGAAGGAAGGAAGGAAGGAAGAAAGAAAGAAAGAAAGAAAGAAAGAAAGAAAAAATCCTACTGGGGTTTAATATTTAACTCTCAGAATGGCCTAGGGACTCAGACAATTATATAGAAGAAAAAAAGGAATAGAAAAAAAGAAAAAAAAAAACACCAATGGGACCAATGGCTGCTGATATGGATTCACCGTGGGCAGGTCAGAGAAAGAGATTTAGAGAGCTTGCATTTTGGATGGCACCAAGGTGCATCTTGAAGCAAAGAAGATGATGATCTGGAACATTGATAAGCTAAACAAGTAGGTGAGGACATTCTGTTTTTGTATGAGAGGGATGCTCCCGTGTTCCCTGGGGACACGTGGACAGCAGGGTCAACTGTCATCTTCTTCCGCTGTGCTACAGCAGCCCACATGGGTGGTTACAAACCCAGGCACCAGACCTATGTGATTTCAGCTGGGTCCAAAAACCTACCTGGCAGAGGCCTGCTACGTGACCCAGAGTGTAACTAGAAAACCAGGTGAAATTCAGGTGTGAAAAGTGTTGCACGCAGGGGAATTTAAGACACTCAGACTGGAGAGATACTTAATGTCTTTCACAGTTCACAGAACCAGCTGGGGATGACTAGGGACTTGGGAGTTGGGGACATTTAATGTGCACTTTGGGACTAAGTCCAGGTGGCTGAGATATGGAAATGATGGGAGGTTGGGTGAGGGGCACAGGATTGGCTCCTTTGCATCTGGAGCAGAACCCAGGGGAGATTAAAGCAATACAAACATCCAGTGTGAACTGCAAGCAGCAAGGCTCTGGAGGTGTATTGATTTAAAAGCTTCAGTAAACATCATTCCACAAAGCACAGGGGTCTAGCTTAACCCAAACCCTGCCTCTAGGAGCTCCACCTCTGGAAACCCCTTTCAAAGAACTCTAGAGTGACCACTCCCTGTGAGTGAAGTAGCCAACACCCTCCAACTGGCCCCACCTCTTACTGCTAAGAAATGAAGCTGAGAATGGGCAATCTGAGTAGCTCCACAAAATGAAGGAATTGGGAGTGCCCCACTACTATTCTTTGGTGCAATACATACCTCAAGAAAAAAAAAAAAAAACAGAATGAGACAATTGGGAACAACCAACATATAAAATTATAGACATTTTTTTTGACCGTCACAATGGAGACAATTCTTAATCAAGAATCTTTTTTTTTTAAACTGTTGTGTGCTGAATGGTCCATGAACGTGTGTGTGTGTGTGTGTGTGTGTGTGTGTGTGTGTATTTCTCACTCTTCTTATTTCTAGAACTTCTTGAAGTCTTGAAGGTACTTATTTGTGGCCTAATGTGGTCTATTTTAGAACATGATCTCTCTATTGCTGAGAAAAAAGAATTTTAAAGGAAATTTAAAAAAGAGAAAGAGACTCAAGGGCCACAAAGCTACACTAAGCAAATACACACAAAAAAAAATGAACATAATACCTTATATTTTATCAGAACATAATAAAATGAAATTAGAAGTCAACAAAATAATAAAAAGTAGAAGCTACTCTAACACCTGTAGACTAAATAATATCCTACTGAATAATCAATTGATAGAAGAAGAAATTTGGGATGAAATGGAAAAAAATGTAGTGGAAATGAGAATAGCTAGACAACCTATGGAAATCTTTGGGACACTCTGAAGGCAGTTCAAATAGAAAAGCTAATACCACTGAGCACATTTATTAAAAGACTAGAAAGTCACCAAATAAATAAACTAACATTACATCTCAAATCCCTAGAAAAAGAAGAACAAATCAACACTATAAACAGTAGAATACAGGAAATAATTAAAATCAGAACCAACATCAATGAAATTGAAATGATAACAAAAAAAATTAAAAATCAATGAAACAAAAGTTGGTTCTTTGAAAAAAAATAATAAATTTGAAAAACTATTAGCCCTGCTAACCAAGAAAAAGAGGGGAAAAGACTCAATATTTTAAAATTCATGATGAAAAAGAAATGATCACCATGTACCCTATGGAAACACAGATATAATGAGAAACTATTTTGAAAACATATACTCCAATAAAATAGAAAATCTTGAAGTCATCGACAAATTTCCACAGACATATGACCAACTCACATTGAACCATGCAGACATAGAAAACTTAAACAGATCAATTTCAAACAAGGAAATTGAAGATGCCATCAAAATCATACCAAAAAAGAAAATCCCATGAACAGATGTATTCTCAGCTGAATTCTACCAGATCTTCAAAGAAGAACTACAACAATCTCCCTCAAATTATTCCATGAATTAGAAAAGAAGGGAATCCTTCCAAACTCATTTGACAAAGCTAGTATCATTCTGATTCCAAAACCAGACAAAGACATATCAAGGAAACAAAACTTTAGGCCAATATCACTGATAAATATATATCCAAAAGTTCTGAATGAAAGACTAGCAAATCACATACAAAGACACATTAAAAAGATAGTGCACCATGATCAAGTGGGGTTCATCCTAGGGATGCAAAGTTGGTGCAACATACAGAAATCAATAAATGTAATTCATTACATCAATAGACTTAGAGACAAGTATCATATGATTTTCTCAATAGATGCAGAAAAGGCATTTGAAAACATACAGTATCCATTCATGTTCAAAACATGAGAAAAGGGCTGAGGTTGTGGCTCAGAGTTAGAGCGCTTGCTTAGCATGTATGAGGCACTGAGTTCAATCCTCAGCACCACATAAAAATAAAATAAAGATATTGTGTCCACCTATAATTAAATAAATAAGCATTTTAAAAATCACTAGAAAAACTAGGGATAGTAGTCACATGTCACAACATTTTTAAAGATATATATATTAAACCAAGGCCAACTTCATTCTTAATGGAGAAAAATTGAAAGCATTCCCTCTAAAAAGTAGAACAAGACAAGGATGCCCTCTTTCACCACTCCTATTCAACATAGTCCTTGAAACCTTAGCCAGGGCAAGTAGGCAAAAGAAAGAAATTAAAGGAATACAAATAGGAAAAAGAGAGAGAGAGAGAGAGAGAGCTCAAACTATCCCTGTTAGCCAATGACATGATTCTATATTTAGAAGACCCAAAAACTCCACCAGAAAACTTCCAGAAAAAAATCAGCAAAGTAGCAGGATATAAAATTAACATCCAAAAATCAATTGCATTTCTATACACCAATGATGAAAGAGCTTAAACAGAAATTACAAACACTATTTCATTCATAATAGTCTCCAAAAAAAAAAAAAGACCTGGGACTCTATTAAACAAAAGAGGAGGGAGACCTCTACAATAAAAACTACAGAATACTAAAGAAAGAAATTGAAGCAGAGCATGGAGATGGTAAGATCACCCATATTCTTTGATAGGCAGATTTGATATTCTCAAAATGGCCATACTACCAAAAGTGCTATGCAGACTTAATGCAAATCCTATGGAAATTCCAATGACATTCTTCATAGAAATAGAAAAAGCAGTCATGAAATTCATTTGGAAAAATAACACAGAACAGCCAAAGCAATCCCTTAGCAGGAAAAATGAAGCAGGAGGCATTGATACAAGAACTTAGATTATACTATAGAGATATAGTAACAAATACAGCATGGTGTTGGTACCAAAATACATATGAAGACAAAAGGATGAGAATAGAAGACAGAGACAAACCCACATAAATACAGTTATCTCATATTGGACAAAAGTGACATAAACATTCATTGGAGAATAGATAGCCTCCTCAATAATTGGTGCTGAAAAAACTACTAATCCATATGTGGCAGAATGAAATTTAACCCCTATCTCTCACCCTGAACAAATCTCAACTCAAGGTGAATTCAAGACCTAGACATCCAGATATCCTACATCTATTAGAAGAAAAACTAGACCCAACACCCCATCATGTCAGCCTAGGAACTGACTTCCTAAAAAAGACTCCTAAAAGCACAAGAAATAAAATCAAAGGGATGATATCAAACTAAAAATTTCTTCACAGCAAAGGAAAAAACTAAAAGCAGGTAGAGAGAGCCTATATAATGAGAAAAAAGTCTTTGTCACCTGTGCCTCAGAGGATTAATCTCTAGGATATATAGAGAACTAAAAAAAAAAAAAACACCAAAAAATAACCCAATCAAAGGGACTGAATAGATACTTCACAGAAGAAGAAATACAAATGGTCAACAAATATGTGAAAAAGTGTTCAATGTTTCTAGTAATTAGAGAAATACAAATTAAAACCACACCGAGACTTTATCTCACTCCAGTTGGAATGGCAACAATCAAGAATACAAGTAACAATAAATGTCAGGGAGAATGTGGTGAAAACAGTACACTCCTATATTACTTGTGGGACTGTAAATTGATGCAACTACTTTGAAAAGCAGTATAGAGATTTCTCAGAAAACTTGGAATGGAAGTTATATCCCACTCCTTGTTATATCCCTGAAGGATGTAAAAACAGTATACTACATTGACACAGCCCCATCAATGTTTATAGCAGCTCAATTCACAGTAGCTAAGCTATGCAATCAACCTAGCCACCCTACAACAGATTAAAGCATAAATAAAATGTGGTTTCTATATATAATGGAATATTACTCAGCCATAAAAAATGACTTTATGACATTTTCTGGGAAATGGATTCATCTGGAGTCTATTACGCTAAGTGAAATAAGTCAATCCCCCAAAATCAAAAATCAATAGTTCTCTGATAGGTGGATGCTAATGCACAACAAGTGAGGGATGGAAGAATAGAAACTTAGTGGGCTAAACAAAGGGAAATGAAGGGAAAGGAGAGGGGACAGAAGCGCAAAGACAGTGGAATCAATCTGTTTCTATGTTCACATATGAGTACATCACAATGAATATCTACATCATGTACAACCACAAGACTTGGATTCTAATTAGAATAAGATGTACTCCATGTTTGTATAAATAAGTCAAAATATACTCTACTGTCATGTATAACTAAAAAGAGAAAAAAATAAAAATTGTTTGATCTAAAATAAAAAGAAGTAAAGTTTTGCCTTTCCCACTGACTTTCAAGCATGTGCTTGATTTCCTGTGGCACCTCCTTATTTCTAACACTAAGGTTCTGATAAGAAAATACTGAAGAAATAGCTGATAGTACAGAAATAAAATAGCTTGCCCAACAAAAATGCAGTTCTTAAAAAAAGAGAGGCAGAGACCAAGAGAAAGAACAGCTAATAAATATCTGAGGGATAATAATGCAATAACTAATTCTATTGAAGGCCAAAATAAACCACAAAGGCAGAAGAAAGGCAACTTAAGTTAAACTATACTTCAGCTAGAATACTTTATTCTCTTCCTATTGAGCTGATTTTTTGGCATTCAGACCCAAACTAGTTATCTCTATGCCATCAGCTCTATCACCCTCAAGGTTTAGAGCTAATTACATCACCAGTTTTTCTGGGTTTCCAACATGCAAACAGCAGACTTTTGGACTTTGAGTCCTCCATAAGCATGTGAGCCAAGTTATACCAAACTTTAGATTGAGATTTGTGCTGAAAATCAAGGGTTCATAGAGCCGTTACACAAGATAGCAAGAAAAAGGACCAGGTTCTGGTACATGCTTCAAAACTACTAACAGCAACGGTTAGATAGTCATTGGGAAATCCTCTGATGAAATTAAGAGACAGGAACATTTTTACACCAAAATTTGGGGAATGAAAGTATAAATAGTTGATATTGAACTGACATTCATTATAGATAAGAAGAAAGATAACACAAGGTGGGGAAAGTTTGGATATACAAGAACAGATTATGGAATTCACCAGCTTTAGCACGTTCCTCACTACCACCTTGAAAGACCTGTCTTGATAAACTTGCACAATGGCCTTTGACGGCTCAGTTATAAGGTCAGTCTAAGTGGGATCACCTTTCACAGATGAGCAAGGTCCTCTAGAAGGTTGCATGTGCTCTGATTCAGCATCCAAAATCTGCTGTTTGTGATAAGTAAGGTCCATGTGTTCAGGATTAAAGTGGAAGAAAAGGGAGTGACATCACTTAGTGTTACTCCCAGTGACCCACTGGCACAATTTACTTTACCACTTCAGCGACTTTATTCTCTGATGGCTTAGAGATCTTAATACCAAAAGGAAGAATGATGCTACCAGATGAATCAACAGTTATCCCACTAAAATAAGACCTGTATCTGTCACTCAGCTACTTTGGATTATTCATGCCTATAAATCATCAGGCGAAGAAAGAGTTTCTGTGCTAGCTGGGATGATTGATCCTGATTACCAAGTGGAAGTGGGACTGCTACTCCAAAATGGAGGTAATTGAAAAATGTATCTGAAATACAAGAGATCTATTAAGGTGTTCCTTTTTGTTGTTGTTGTTGTTGTTTTGTTTGTTTGTTTGTTTTTTAGCATTAGCATGTTCTGTGATTAAAGTCAATGGAAATCTATAACAACCCAATCTAGGCAAGACTACGAATAGACCAGTCCCTTTGGAAATGAAGATGCCAGTGACTCTACCTAGTAAAGAACCGTGACAAGCTGTAGTGTTTGCTGCAAACAAAAGGAATATAGATATTAAGTGATCATGAATACCAGCAACCACCAAGGGACCAGTTACATAAAAGAGGATTCAAATTTTCATGGGCATTTTCTACTTATTTTGTTATGAATCCTTCTGGTTTGGATCTTAAATGCCGCCCAAATGTGCATATTGTAAAAGGCCTGTTTGCTGACCTGAGGCTTTCCTGGGAGGTTGTGAAACACGTAGAAGGTAAGTTCTAGTAGAAGGGTGTTAGGTCACTAGGGGAAGGCTCTTGAAATGGATATTAGGAAGAATTGTGACTTTGTTATTGTCCATATTTATAGAATAAGTAGAGTTTGAGAAGTCGTATATGACTGCCAAGTTGACAAGGTGTGTACTTTTGATGGCTAAATCTACTGTCAACCTGACTGGGTCCTGGGTAATCCAGATATCTGGTTCAACATTACCCATGGGTATGTCTATGAAGGTGTTCCTGGGACCAACAAGCCTTTGCCCTAGTGAACTGAGTAAAGAAGAGGACACTTCCCAATTTAGGTGGGCATCATCCAATCCAAAAAGGGTCAAAACAGAACAAAAATATGAAGACCTTTGGGTTAACTCAGTGCCTGACTGCTTGAAACATAGTTCTTTTCCTGTCCCTAGTACTTTTGATTCTTTGGTTTTCAGACATTGAATCTGTAATACTTAAATTAACATAAATGGTGGGGAGTGTATGTTAAAATAGGCCATCAGTATAAAAAAAGTAATTAATGTAAATTTCAAAAACAAAACTCTAAGACTATATTTGCACATCACAACTCAATAAAACTAGATAAGTCTTTAGTCAGTAAAACTAAAACTATTAATTACAAGATAATTACAATGATAATCTTCAATAAATCTAAGATGTGATTAATATTGGTATCAGAGTCATAGTACAAAATTTCTTATTCAAGAAGCATTATTGGAAATGAAAGCATTTAACTCAGTAATTGGGAAAAAAAACTAGAGAAATAATGAAGAGGCAGGAGTTAACAAATTTAAAACTAAAAATATTAAAGTCAAATCAATAAATAAGCCCAAGATCTAAACTGGGCTAAGATTTGGAAAATAACAGCAAGGTCCATAAGCTTCTAATAATCCATTCAAATAAAAATGGAAGTCTTAAAAATTTAGAAGGAAAAAAATATATACAAGCCTTCCATTAGATAAGATTTTTAAAATTACAGTAGTATGTATAATTCTATTACACATGACAATACCAATTATATGAATAATTTCTCTAGAAAATATTGACATTATTAAAGTTGGACTTCAGAAAAATTAGAAAATTTGAATATACCAATAACTATGTAAGAAGTTGATATACATAGGAGAAATCCGTTCTCTGAGGAAGTTTGAGGCTCAGATAATTTTAGCAAGACATTCTGGCAAAACCTGAAAAGGAACTATATTTTTGTGCAGTTGAAACTCTTACAAAGCATAGAAGAAATGAAAAGTGTCACGATTTATGTTATCAAATTCGGCTGCTGTTCTCTACATCCACTCTCCACAGTCAGCCCTAAGCTATTAAGATTTGTAACTCACTGCCTGTAGGATTTTTGAGCTGATTTTCTCTTTTCTTTTACAAAAACATCATTGAAGAGATTAAATTAAGGGCTTTGTAGTGGAGATCAGCTTTCACAGAGAGAGAAGAAAGGAAGAAATTCCCCCTCACCGGTGACAAAGGAGAGCCTTATAATTTTCTAATACATCAGGGACCTGCCCTCTGTGCTCTGGGGTGGCCTAAGAGCCACAGAAACTCTGAGGAAAATAGCAATTCTGAGAGCTGTGGGAGCGACTGGTGTAGGGGAGCAACTGAGGAGGGAGACAACTGGTGACTAGAGGTTTCTACCAAGCCTTTGTACTTTATAAGACCCTAGAAACTGTAGGCTACCTTAATAACAGGAAAGATACTCAGAATAACTGGTGCTGAGCTTTCTGACAACCTAGGGGTATACGTGTTGGAAGTCATAATTAAATTGATTTGAAGATGATAAAAACTGTGATATTTCTTTCACCATGGAGTTTGTACATTCAAATTCATACCCACTAAAGACATAAATCTGTATGTATCATCTCAAGTATCTTTCTGGTAAATTAAATCCAAGAGAAGAATAAGTAAAGCAAGCATGGGTAATCACACAAATATCAGAATGGTTAGATATTAAGATGTCTATTTATATAATGGATTGTATTAGCAGCCACATTAAAAATTATAATGGTTTCACCAGCTGCTGAAGAGAAATTTGAAAAAGTTAGCATTTGTGATTTCTAAAAATTCTCTGCGTAATAAAACACGAGTGAAATTTAAAATAAAGGATATGTGTCTCTCTTGCAGTATTTTCATGTAGTGTCTCATTTTAATAATAGTCTTATCTCTACTTGTTAAACATGAAAATATACCCTAGAATGATTGAAAAAAAAAACTGGCCCAAGATCATGTAGATTATTGGTTGATGAAGTTAAGAACAAAAAGCTGGGTGCGCCTATAATCACAGCGGTTTGGGAGGCTGAAGCAGGAGGATCACGAGTTGAAAGGCAGCCTCAGCAAAAGGGACACTAAGCAACTCAGTGAGACCCTGTCTCTAAATAAAATACAAAATAAGGCTGGGGATGTGGCTTAGTGGTTGAGTGCCCCTGAATTCAATCAATCTCTAGTACCACACCCTCCCAAAAAATAAGCCTGTCTTCTTCTAGAAGTACCATTACATTGTCAAAAGGATAGTTAATGATGGGCTGGGGTTGTGGCTCAGTGATAGAGCACTTGCTTAGCATGTGTGAGGCACTTCAATTCTCAGCACCACACATGAATAAATAATATAAAGGTATTGTGTCCATCTACAACTAAAAATGTAAAAAAAAAATGCTTTGCATAAACAAATGAGCATTTTGCGTATAATCTGTGGGAAGGGCTAGTACTGAAAATGCTGAACAACTTACAAGGCATGGGCACCACATTATCAGCACAGGCAATGTCAGTGTGCTCTGACAACTATCAGCCACAGCAGAGAAGTCAGCTCAGTCCAAAAATTCTGTTCACATGAAAATGCCATTGAGATCCCAAAAGCCATTTGGTTCAACCTGTCCCCACTGCATTCAACAAAGTTGTTGGAACTATTGGTAGACACCAGACACAGTCCAATCCATTCCTTAGAACCTGTTTCTATGGCCCCTGAAAATGGTTCAAGGCCATAGTATATGATTCAAATGAGTCCAACAGAGTCTTTTTTTCCTGAGAATTACAGCTTATCATGAGAGCATGCTGTGTTCTGAATAAGAAAATGAGTGTCTCTTTCAGTGATTAAACATTTAAGTGACTCCAGGAAATCTTAGGTCCATATTTCTTGACTTGTTTTCTGGAGATGCATAAGAATACTGTCAATAGGTAAATAAAAGTTTGAAACTAGCTTTAGAAATAGCTTAATTTCTAAGGATCCTGATTCTTGGTTCCTGGTTCTGTTTCCTGAATACAGGAAATAGAACTCAGAGTTCAAGTAGAAAGGAAGAATCAATAGGATGTACGAATACATAATAAGGGACTTATCACAGGACCTTTACTGACCCAGTGTTGGGGACTGGTGAAGAGACCTCCATATCTCATGCTGGATCCCAGGGCAGGTAGGCTGGAAGAGAAAATCACCAGCAAACTGGGGCCCATGCATACAATTTGGAACTCCACAAGGACATCCTGAGGCTGATGTCCATTCTTGTTGCTCCTTCCCTAATATAGGATATCTTGCAGAAGCTGGAGCCCTTTTTCAACATGCTGAAAACACATACTCACACCTGGCCCATATGCAGAAAAATTGAAAGAATATCTAAGTGTAAAGAGGGCAATCAAAGGCCCAGATGTTGCCAAGGAGGTGAGTCTACAGATCAGCCGTTGTATATGTAACCTACAAATGCTTTCAGCTTTCCTTCCATCCTAGGGATCTGGATTGAATCTTCCTTGCATCCCACCCTAAGGAAACATACCTAAAAACAGAGCTCTGGAAAATAAAATTCAGCACATCCACTGATCCAATACAAAGCCATCACACTGTGGGGCTTACTCAGATGAAACTTTGCTACTTGTAAGAACAAGAACAAGTTCCTAAGTGTGCAGCATTGGAATGAGAACTGTGGAAAACGAAAAACAAAAGAGAAATGTCTAGAACACCCAGAGTCATATCACAGATAATAGCACATGTAGTAATAGTAAACGTGTGTATATTTATATTGTGTTTTAAACTATAATTTGCCACAAAAGATTTTCAATGAACTTCAGGAAAATAATATTACAATATAGAAAGTATTTAGAGGACAGGATCTATATAGTGGGCTTTTCCTATGTTTCTTAAATAGCTTTAAAAATAGAATGTGTACCCATTGATTGGAAAGTGGGAATGAGATATTCTTTAGCCCAAATAGAGATTTAAAGTAGATGAATTTTCAAGATTCTTTCCACCTTCATGATTGTATTATAAACCAAAAATTCTTTAATTACATTTATTCCCATGGCTTCAATTAGCTTACTCATTATAAGAATCTTTTCACTCTAAGAAAATACATCCATAACTTGTTGGCTGGAGCAAGTGTTTTCCATGAAATGCCACAGGAAAAAAATAATAACGTTCAAGAAGAATAACTGCTTCCAAAACTTGATTTGGAACAGATATGCAATACATTTCCTGCTTATGAAAAGCATACATGATCTGATACTAAAAATAGCTTCTTGACTTTGGCAAAATGGCTCAGGGTTAAACTTCAACAATGAATAAAAGCTGACCTCTCAAACTTCTCCCAATTGACCTAGACAGTTCCTTTACTGGTCCAGATTTTTTTTTTTTGTAACAAAAAGAAGATGTCTATATTTGATACATTTTACCTTCATTTTCTAAAGTATCCTGCCCATTGCCAGTCAACCACAAATCAGGTTCAATGTTACTATTTATATTAAAGACCATGTCAGGTTGACAAACACATTCACCATACCTATTGCCCCTGACCTTAATTTGTTCCTCTCAGGAGACTGAACCAAGGAAGAATGGAAACACAACACAGAGAAACTAATTTTATTCATGCACTTGTCATCATTTTATACTATATATACTATTTGAGAAAATAGAAGTACGTACACAAGGAAATAAAACAATTAAAATATCAAAAATTTAACAATGACACTGCACTATTTATTTTTCCATGTATTTCATGTCTATTTTCAGGAATATAAATATTTATTTATATTTTTATTCAGTACATATATGCATGTGCATAGTATATGTAACTGTGTGTTTTTAATGTACTATATCAGTCAAGTCTCTATTTGGATTATAGAGCATACAGCATAAAATAATTTATGATGACCTTTTAGGGTTTGTGGGGGGAAAAATAAAAAGACGAAGCTCCATCTTTCTACCCCCAATATTTGCTTCTTATTCAAGAAGACAAGGTGGATTGGTTAAATCCAAGATGGCTTGTGGAGCTTCAATTTCAGAGGTTCTAGAATTCCCTAGAGCTCCTGTAAGGATCTCTAGAACTTTTGGTTTCTCAAAGTAGACAAATAACACCTTTTTCTGGCTCTTCTCTTTTCTATCCTGAGAAATATCTGCTTTCCTAATGTTTTACAAAGTAAGGCAACCCACAGGCGGCACCTGTGCCTGATCTAAGAAAGGCTGAAGTGGGAGGCACGGACCAGCTTTGTCTGTACATTGGCACAAATTCCTGTGCTCTTCTTTCTGAAAAAATTTTGTTTTTCTCCTACAATTAGTGGTAAAATCCAACACCCAGGCATGCATTATAGGAAGTAGAAGATATACAGCTTGTTTGGGTTTCCGGCCATTTTAGCCCAATATACATAGCAAGCATCCCCTGAGAAGAGTGCTCAAAGAGATCACCCCCTTTCTTTCTCATGTCAAATTATGCAAACTTGTGTTATGAATTAAAGCCAATTTGATAATTCAGAGCTCTATGATTATCATTATTTTTTGATAGATAAGGTGTTTAGTATAAGTTTGAGATGGGTGATTCAGTGACTCTCACAAACTCTCTATGAGATTATTATAAATGAAATATAAGATCGAATTCTGCCACAGAAGTCATTAATTAAATAAGCATTTATTGCCAAGCAGATAAAGAATAGTTCATATAACCTCTTCTATCAATTTGATAATCCCCCTAAATCTTCCCCTTTTAGTTAATCCTTCCTCCAAAATGAGGAACTAGGTTATTTAAGGCTGATGATGTCTATGTTGTGAAATTAGGGTCCATTAACATTAAAGGCAGCATCAATTAAAGAACACCCCCCAAAAAAAACAAAAAAACAAGGAGGAACCAGATGGATACTAATTCCAAAGATAAGGATCTATTTTAATTTGTACAAAAACAGAGGGCATTGATAGAAATATTTAAATACATAAGAAAATGTACATATTTTGAAAAAGTTTAATTTTGCTATAAAGCATTTTGTCTTGATTAACAATTGAGGCAATTCAAGTAGCCACTTTTCACTATGGCTCCCTGGCATGCATCATCCCTGAGTATACTAATAACTGCACCTACACTAAAATACTTAAGATAAATCATAGGCATTGTAACAAATAAGAAGTGTGATCTTCTCTATGTCACAGCTAAAGAATCCCAAGGCTTCCTAAGTTAGTATAACTCACTAAAGATCACATAGCTAATAAATGATGAAGTCAAAATTAAAACCCATAAAGTATGACCCAGAAGCCATGTCAAACTCTCTAAGGAGAAGCATTATTCACAGGATTCAGCTTAGGGCACACAATTTTATTGAATTTGGGTATTACAAAATATAATAATCTGATATTCATCATTTCCTGCTACTATTCTACCTAGGTTTTCCTTAGAGACCTCCTAGGAAGCAGTTACTGGTAAAGAATAGTAATCTTGGACACCAGCATGAACATCTTCATTCAAAACATTTAGGTCATTATAGTACACTCAACTCAGACCACTAAGATTCAATCTGGTGTTTATTTAAATGTTTGTTTGTCCTGATTTCTATTACATTCTGACAAAGAAAACTAGTATAAATTTTGGAAAAAAATATCATAAAGTAACCTGAGATCCCTCTGGTGTATTTACATTTTAACCAGAATGCATTTTCAAGTGTTATATAGATATTGATGATGTTTATCAGTCTTTAAATTTTTTAAATAATTGAGGCTTTGGAGGTTCTATTTCCACTTGATCCCAATACAATGCTCCTTGACTTTAAATAATCTTGAACATACTTGAAATGAAAATCCTCCAAGACTGTTTAGACATCAAATGGTTCTTATGAAACACTTGGATGAGCCAAATATACAAAACCCAGCAACATAACGATTAAATTTCCCTTGACATCCACTTAAGTTATAAAATTAAGAAACAGTGATTGGCAAAATAGTTTTGGAAATTTTGTAACATTTGTAAAGGCATTCAAGATGTTTTTTAGAACTTAAAACAGACTAGGTTCTTCTACTCACAATAAAAAAAATAACAAAATAAATGTATACACATGGGGAATGAAAAGTAATGTGGGGAGGAGGGAAGAAAGGCTGAAATCATATATTTTATCAATTTTACAATTTCAAGTGGAAATTTTATACCTCACTTTCACCCTCTGCTGAGAACTCCATGTGAATCACTTGGTCCCCTTAGTTGACATCATACACCAATTTTTTGCTAGAACTTTTTTAAATATGGGAAAATTATTATTCTCCCGACTACTGCTATATTGTGGCAACTGAAGGCTGAATCCCAAGTGCTTACATCCTCAGCAAGCAGAGTCCTCCAGCTATAAATATTGTCTGCATGGTGGACCTCCAGCAGGCTCTGTTCCATAGCACTGATTGTCACTAAGGCTCTTCAAAATTCCTATTCTATAGGATAGCCTTACTCCACTCTTGAGGCACCCTTCCTACAAATGCTCTGAGATATATTTTGCATGCCACTTGTTTAATTATCTTTTCAGCTTTACTAGTAACATTCACCATTTCCAAAGGCTTCAATACTAAGAAATGAGTCTGTTTTCAATAGCAGTAATTTAGGGGGATGGGTAGGGCCTTCCATATCCTTACACTGTGTTACTTGTATCTCTCTCTAAAATGTGAGCTTCTCAAACAAAAAGTCTGTGTTTTTGACTCCCCATCCTAGGGTGAAACATACCACCAAGCACATAACATTTAATTAACAATTGTTGAGCAAAAGAAAAAATAAATGATATTTATCACACCTTTTATGATCAAAAATAATAAATCTCTGCACACTTCAGTGATTTCCAAATTGAAGATGCAGCCACATCTGTTGCCCCAAGATCAGATCTATATAATTGGACTTTATTGAGCTATCTCCTTTTGCCACCTACAATTGAATGAGTCCTGAACTGAACACATCATTTTCCCTGTTATGCTGTCCACAATCTGCTTCAATCACATTAGCATTGTCAATGTGGCACATGTGTTTGTTAATTTTCATCCACACTCTAGGGGAAGTCAGTTGCCCTAATCTTGAAAGTACTCCAAGGAGGGACCCTTGGAATTTATTTAAAAGGCCACATTCCAGAAGTGGTTGCCTCAAGTGATTCAATAGTTTTTCATTCTAAACAAGGCCAGAGTTGTATTTATTAACCCAATGGACATTAGGAAGGGGATTTTGTTGGCAAAATTAATGATATGCAAGATGTATCAGTGGGCTATAACAAATTTTAGGAAGCTGGAGAAACTAGCCATATATACCTTTAAGGAGAGTGTTCCTGGCTCAAATCCAAAGCCTTATCAGAAAGTCTTAGACATCCATTTAAATGGATGGTTAACTAAATCCTGCCTGTAGAACAGTAGCACATTTGCCTGAAGGGATCCTTTTCTGTAAACTGCAATAGGAGTCCCTAAAAAAATAGAGACCCACCTAGGTGCCCTTCAATAGATTAATGGATTAAAAATGTGGCACATTATACAATGGACTATTACTCAGCAATAAAAGAGAATAAAATTATGACATTTTCAGGTAAATGGGTGGAGTTAGAGAAGATAATGCTAAGTGAAGTTAGCCAATCCCCAAAAAACAAATGCCAAATGTTTTCTTTGATATAAGGAGACTGATTCATAGTGGGGTAGGGAGCAGGAGCATGAGAGAAATAGACAAATTCTAGGTAGGGCAGAGGGGTTGGAGGGGAAGGGAGGGGGCATGAGGTAATTAATGATGGTAGAATATGATGATCATTACTTTCCAAAATACATATATGAAGACACAAGTTGGTGTGAATATACTATGTATACAACCAGAGATATGAAAATTGTGCTCTATATATGTAATAAGAATTGTAATGCATTCTGCTGTCATATATTTAAAAAAACACATTAAAAATTTAAAAAAAAAGAATGGAGAACCAGTATCATTTGCCTTTCCAAACAGGCTGTATATCTTTTTGAGTATGATTGCAAATAACCATCTGTGTGTATGGCATCATTTTCTAAGAATACTTACTTTTAACCTAGGAACCATGTTAAGTAAAAGACTCCAGTAGTCCTCACCTACCTATAATTATTGAACACAACAAATATGTATAATACAACGTGCCTTCAAAACCAATGAATTATCAAAATATTCCTACTTCCATATTCCATTGTTGAGCAAGGAAGCCTCTACTCAGACTGTTGTAGCCTGAACTCCAGGCACCCTAACATAATTTAACATTGAGCTCTATGATTCCTCCCTAAAGCATTTTTAGTTTATCCTCATTTTCTTCTCTCTTCCTGAGTTCCTCAGTTCAGTTCAGGCTTCCATGATTTCTCATGTGGAGTGGATGAAAACAACTATGTCTTAACTCTTTTCTCTGATGAGTATCTCGGTTTACATTCTACAAACTGTAGATGGAAAGAACATTCTAAAATTGAATTCAGGTCACAGTTCATCCTTCTCAGTTGCTTCCCAGGATCTGTAGGATAATGTCTGAATGTCCCAGTGAGATTACAAAGTTCTTAAGAAAGACCGTCAGTCTTCAAATTTCTTTGGAATTTACTCTTCTTCAAGATGTATGCTTGGGGACAAAAAGAAAAAGCGACAAAGATGCAAGAAGAGTTTGGAGATGTTGGTAATGTTCACATTATGAAGATCCTGTGTGGAAGCCTTAAGGAGTAGTCTGTATTGCACATAGAATATTTTTAAATGTAGAAAATTTTCAATGCTTACTCTATGAAGACAATCTAAAATTAAGCAAAAATTCTTCTACATTAATCTTCCAACAAGTATAAGCATTCTCGTTAAATCATTGATTGCATTCTTTAAGGAGAAGATGGATTACAGATTACAAATAATTATTTGGGTGCTTATTAGTGCCCATTCAAAGATTTCCACCTCATAAAGTTATTTGCCTTTAGCTACAAGTGCTTTTGATACATTCAAAACAATGGTCTTAATTAGAGAATGATTGTAAATTTTCCTTATGTCCTGAATAAGAAATCATTATTTGTCTCATTTCCCTTGCTTATGTCAATAGTAAGCTTAGCTATCAAAAAGAATCAAAAGAAATCTCATGGTTTTTCTTTGTGATCTTTAGGACAAACCAAAGTCTAACAGAAGCCAAATTTCAGAAGTTTCTCTCTCTCTCTCTCTCTCTCTCTATTTTTTTTTTTTTTTTTTTTTTTGTATAAAGGAGGAAGAAGAAGATGAGGAGAACAAAGAAAACTGGGAGGACAAGGAAAGAGCAGGAGAAAAATAGGACCCATTTTTGCATTTTAAATTGCCACATTAACTGTGTTTTTAGCCTACTTTGAGGTGTCTCTTTGAAATCTTCACTTAGCTGTTCCAAGGCCTACCAGGATGATCACCGTGTGGGAGCAGAGTAAAGCTATGTGTTGTCAGTTCTAATGCCCTACGGGGTCACTGCATCAAGAGTGCTGTGGACCGCAAGTGCAAGTAAAAGTCTGTAGTGTGGATCATGTAGTAGCCGAGAAACAACACAGAACCAGATGAACAATGCAGAACCATATGGGTGTCTCCTTACAACACATATGTCACCAGGCCATGAGCACGAAAGCAATTACTAGGCAATTGTAAACTCAATTACTTTGAAATATACCAGAGCAAGTGCTTTGGGGTTTAAGGAAATAATTGACAATTTGTTTTGTGAAAATAGTTCTAAAAAATATATTAAAAGAATATAGTGATAATGCATGTAGAATAAGGATGGGTTCTTTTCCATATGAGTTTTTTTTTTTTTTACATGATCACAGAGAATATAAATGGAAGATTTGCAGAATTTGGAATGGCCAATTTGGTGGAAAAAATAAGGTTAAGGTGCCAGTAAGAGCTTTTGGTAAGATAATTGAGTAGGAATATGTTTGAAGTAAAATTATTCAGAGAAAATAAATCAGATGGGACAGGATGAGCCTTCGATTATGATTTTAGTGCTATTTAGAAGTATTTTTGTGTTTCTGCTATGGCCTTCTTTTTTTCTCAATCACCAAAATAAGTGCCTCTAGTGTATTAATTTATTCCTTTGCCTTGCATTGTCCAAGTGCTAGCTGTGTTTGCTCTTCCTGTAAATATTAGTCTCTTTTGAGTTTTGTCAAGACTTTCTTTTCAATTAAACTCAGAAATAATGTTTCACCATATATCTGGGCACCTGTGACTCAGGGAAAGGGACACATACAATTAAGCATTATACTTACTCAAAGAATCTTATAGCAATATTAAATCAGGTGTTATTTTATCTGACATTTTCTATTGATGTATATAAGGCTATCTTAGATTAAGGATTTTCTTAACTTTTTAACAAATAGTAGTTTTAATATTATTTTAGTTTTCTATAATAAATATTGAAAATTTTTGCCCTTTTTATTGTGAACACATTTAAAAGGAAAGGAAATTAAATAACTGTTTTTGAGATCTTAAACAATAAATCATCCATGAAATTATTGATGGTAGGTTCCTTTGGGGCATTAGCTTTTTGAAAACATTGCTACTTTTTCTAAGTTTATTTATCTAATCTGGTTTACTGCTTTTCATTTGTTTTTTAAATGTGTCTTTTGGGACAAAACCAAGTTTTCACATTTTACTACTATTTTTGCACATTATTCTCATAGATTTGTGTGCATTTCGATCTTGGGTTATATCCCTTTCCTTATTGCAACACACACACACACATATACACACACAGAAGAGATAGATATTACACACACAGGTATATGTTAAGGTATATTGTGTATATATATATATATATATATATATATATATATATATATATGTTATATATTATATATAGGAGTTATATATATTATATATATTATATATGTTATGTACATATCTAGTATATTGATGTATGTTATATAAATATAGCTAATTATGTTATATACTTAGATGGTTTCTTTTTCTTTTTACTATAAAAACATTTAAAACAAATATTTTTTTTCCTGTGAAAAAAAGAACCCCAAAACTCTGACCTTATTTCTTAAGTTTCATTTATACATATATATGAAATTTTTATTGTCCTTCAGATTTAAAACAATCTGTTTAGGAAATCACTTATGTTGGTTCCACGTAGTCATATATGAAAGACAGTGTTTTCACGTTTTCAATTTTGGTCTCTGATAATATTTGCATTTTAGGACAAAAGAATATTGGGATGCAATTGACAATCTGGTGTATTCATTTTAAAGATATTCTGAGTCCTAAAATCAATGTTCTTTTTGGATGAGAAAATATATTTTAAAATAGTGTTTATGCTTTATAATATTTGCAGTGTATTGACAAATGCATGAATTCTGCAATATAGTTTTCCATTAATCTTTGGTTCACTTTATCTGTCAAAGACCAAGAAAGAAATTTTATAGTTGTCTATTAAAATTGTAGTTTTTCCTGTTTGGATTTTTATTAATTCTAATAACTTGTTTTATTAAAAACATACTGTTACTTGGCATGCAAGCATTTATATTTTCATGGTATTCTTTATTTTTAAAAGTCATTCGTGTTTTGCTAATTTGATTATTTTAGATTTAAATAGTAGTTTTTATATAATGGAATTACCCCTTCTTTCTTTTTATTTGAATTTAACCAACATAAACTCGTTCATACCTTTATTCAAATGTATTCTTCATTATTTTAGTGCATTTTTTGAATACTGGTTTTGACCCAATACAAACTCTCTGGCTTTTGTTGGAAAATTTTATAAATTCTACAGACAGAACTGATGAGGTGAAGAGCAAGAGATTCCTCATTGGAAAATGTATGCTAAGGAATTCTGGACTCCTGGGATTTTCAGAAACATGAAGCAGTGAATTCTTCAATTTGGCTTAACTGACTCTGAAATATGTTTCAGAACTTAAATCCACTTGCATTGCAATAATCTTTCTAATGAAATCTTATTTCATTAGATTTAGATTAGACTTCTGGCCGTTCATACTGCCTGGCTATTTTCTCATTTGTTTCCTTATCTTTCATTATGTCTACAATGTCTCTATTGCTTTATTTGATTTGTTTTCCCTCCAAAGATATATTGTACTTACTGTTCTTCTAGTAGTGGATGTCCATTTACCAACTATTTTGCCCATATTTGAGATGATTATTTTCTTACATGAAGCATGCTTCCAAATAATTGTTTCTAAGGAGAGATATTCGGACTTTTTATTTTATGAATCCTTAAAACCACATTAACTTTTTTTGGTCCTTTCATATGTCACAGATTCAGCTACACAGAAGGCAAAAAATAAGCAATGCCTTAAAACACATTAAAATGTGTTTGTCTCATACATGAAAGAACTCTGGGCATCGAAGTTCATGCTTGATGTGCACTATCACGAATTTTACTAATGATCTAGGCTTTCTGCTCTTCAATCCCCTGCAGTCCGGCTGCAGCAAAATAATGGGGGGGGGGGGGCAATGACGAACAACTTGTGTATCTTGATACAGCAGGAGTGGGAGCCGTTTATTGTAGGACAGGAACGGTATTTATACATTCCACACAGTTATCTAATTAACATAAAATAGATATAGCAGTCAACCAATAAGGAATCTCTACACTTAATGGCTCGCTGGTGTTACTTTACAAACCATTCCCTCTGGCATTTTGCCAGGTGCCATTCTGACTTGTTTACAGACTCTAACAATCCCCGGAATAGAGGTCATATCCTTGACTCAATGCTCAGGTGCCAGCCATCACATCCAAGCTGCAGAACCGAGAAGAGAATAGATGAGAAAATGATGTTGTTCCTATCTTTCAAGAAGTATTCCTGGACCTTTACTCAAGACTTTCAGTTACATAGGATTACATCATTAGGACATTAGTCACACAGTAGTCAGAATTACAAGGTCAAAACTAAAGATGGACATTAGGAGTTACTAATAAATTCTGGTCACGTAACTGAGCATTATCATTAAAGAATGTATAAAATTTGGAAGTTAGAAATATTCTCTCCACAAACTTTATTAATATTTCCTTATTGTCTCCATATTTTTCTTTTTTTTCAAAAAAGTGATTATTCAGATTTCTTTCCATTAGTAATATCTTCCTTCCTCTTCTCTGCAATGGATGCTCATTGAATTTCGTTAGCTCTAAATTCATAAAAACAAACTAAACATATTTATGTGGATATCTTTGTCTTCTTTATTTATTTATTTGGTATTCAGTAGTCTCTTAAAACCTTAAGATTATTTTCTTTACACCCTTTAGAAAGTTTTCTTCTATTACCTTTTGGATTATTATGTCTTTTTCTTTTACTCTGCTTTTACTCTCCAATATTTTTATTATAAATATATTGGCTTTCTTGGATTTCTAATCTCAGTAAGTTGATCTTTTTACCATCATTAGTTTTATTCACTTTTGAGAAAGTTTCTTTAACTTCTTCTCCTAGTTACTAATTCATTTGCCACTTATGTCTCCCTGTTTTCTAACGTTTGTTTAAAAAAAATATAGGATGACTGGGCATGGTGGTGCATGCCTGAATCCCAGAGGTTCAAGGCTGAGACAGGAGGACTGTGAGTTCAAAGCCAGTGTCAGCAAAAGGGAGGTGCATGAGAACTACTTTCTAAATAAAATACAAAATAGAGTGGCTGGGAATGTGGCTCAGTTGTCAAGTGCCCCTGAGTTCAATTCCTTGTATCCACCTCCCACAAAAAAAAATTTAGGATGATATTTTTCCTAGAAACAATACTTTCTAATCTCAGATTGTTCCATCTTGGTACACACAATGGTTTAAAATTTTATTGTGATTATGGATTAAGGTGAAATAATTTTTTTTTCTGTTTCCTCTTTCATGACATAAGTCCATTTCTTGGTATTTCATTTGTAATGATTTTCCAACACACCTTCTTTGGACTACTGAAATTTTTTGTGTGTACCTGGTAACTTTTTTTATATCTACATATTTTTAAACAAGAACTTCTGTTTGTCTGATAATATGACTTGTGGTTTACTTTTCAGAGATTGTGTTTAAATTTTCATCCCCTGCCAAACAGGAAGAGAAAGTTTACATTTTGGTGGTTTGACTGTGTTAGATGGGGATCCAGATGGCCACAAGCAAAGGAAGGGATACATTTTTTTTTTTTTTTTCTTGCAGATCCTTCTAAGCACTAAAGCAGCAACAGGTGGCTGATTTCTAACTCATTCTATCCTGCACAGCGGCAAGCAAAATCGTTGTGAAAGGCTTTTTCAAATAGAAAGGTTAAGGTAATATAAAGTTAAGCCATTAGGAAAATTTCCTATCATTTCAAGTGGCAGTTGTTCAACTATGTTTATTGTTATCACTTTTTCCAAGAGGAGTTTAAGAAATATGGCTCTGACTAGTCCCTATAGTGCAAAGCACTTTGACATATATTGTTCATCTTTAGAATATCTAACTAGCTAACTACCATCTCTGATTATTATCCAAATTTAGGTCTGTATTTTTCTAGTGTTCTGGTAAGAAAAGCCTACTCACCAACCTAGCAGGAATGCCTCTCATTAGCTTCCATCTGCTTGGTATTTTCCAGCAATTTCTCAAAGATTCTTGATCTTTGATGAAATCCCTGTGTTTCCAATGCCACAATAGATGTATTCTTATTTTTTTTAAACTCCTGGGTAATTTCAATGATATATGGAGAGTGAGAAGAAGTAAACACATGTGCACAAATAATCATTCTGAATCTCATATCTGAAAATGTGGTTTTTGAGCCAAACCGCTGTGCAAAAGCCAATTTTCCAAACTGCAAATATGATTTAGAAAGAAAAAAAAAGAAAGAAAGAAACAGCATTTCAACTGTTTAATGTTGATTTTATTTAGGGTGAAGTATTTTAATTGTTTTTGAGAGAAACTTGGTTTCTTAAATGTTGGTAAATCTTACATATACATGAATATTATAAGGCTATAAAAATGCTAACTTTATTTAAAAACCAGGCTCAACACAATTAGGCAATTAAGGAAGTAAATTGATAAGCAGTACTCCAATATTTCAGGATTTACATATCAAAATTGCTAAAATACCTTAACTAAATCAAATGTTGAAAATGTAATTTTCAGACCTTATAGACTATGGGACAAATTTCCATTTTTAATAAATGTTGGTAATATCTTCTTGACAATTTGAAAACTCCTTTCATTTGGTTACTTTTTATTAAGTACATCACAATATGGTTTTACTTTTTTTAAGGAAAAAATATTGTTAGATCCGTGTTGATAGTCTTCTATCACAGACCATGGCAACATGTAATGTGTTCTTAACAGATGAAATGTCCCCATGATTGTCCTCCTATAAGCAATGGGAGCTGCTGGGATCCACACAGTCTGGCAACCAGAATCCTTCATGCAGTCATCGGGTGGGCCCATCTGGTTATGTTTAGCTATGAAGGAAAGAATTCTTTAATCTAGAATTTAAAAAGATACAAAATTATTTGAAGAAAAATTCATTGAGAAAAAATTTTTTTTCTCAGTTTAAAGAGCTACATATAGTTGGCTAAATTGTTAACCTAAAGCAAAACTAAACCCATTCATAACAGTAGTAGTGACAATGATTATAGAAGTTCTATGGTATTCTCTAAGTAATCATTGTTGTTATTTTCTGCCATCCAGCCATGCACCATATATCCACTAGTAGTTCTAGAATTTTTTATTTGGACATTCTTGCTCCAAGTACTTGGGCAATCCTGACCTATTTTTAGTCCATTCCCTAGGTATAGACATAACAGGTCACGTGATCCAAGCCACAGAGATGGTCACTGGTCCTATAGTTTCTGTAGGGATGTAACTGTAGTTACAAGTTGGGAGCAATACAAAGAATCTATGGTTTCTGCAGGATCTACTGGGAAGAGAATAACTCTTCTTCCCATGAACCCAAGATGACTAGAGTTATGGAAATGACTGGTACCCATGAGGAAGGAGACTGTGGGAGAATGGAATCAGGGCAGAGGACGTGGGGTAGAGACAGAAAGAATAAAATTAGTCTGATGGAGATCATCTGAAACTTGATCCAAGTCTTTCAAGTCCTGGCTGCCTCCTCAATCCCCCCTTATTCCCCATAGTCACCTCCTACTTCCTCCTCCCTGGCTCACTCTACATCTCCTGATTTGCACAGAAGGAGTGGGCCTAACTGTCACCATGCCACTGCATTTCCTTCCATCTGCAGTGCCCTTTCCTAGCCATCTATACTCCCTCCATTGCTTTCCTTCGGTTTCTGCTTTAATATCAGCTTCTTGAAGAAGCCCTTTCTGATCCTCTTCTAAGAAGGGCTTCCTGTACTGAGGAAGTCCTTCCATCTGCCAAACTTTAGTCACTGAATTCAATGACATCTATCCTTTTATACTGTCACTGGGTTTTGTATGTGACTGCTCTGCCTCTCCCACATGGCTATGTGTTTCTGATGGGAAGTAGAAGTGTCTACTTTGCCACTTATGCATTCCAGCATCTAGAACCATGTCCATCAGGTGGTGTATACTCAACATATATTTGTTGAATGAAGGTATAAATAAATCAACAAATCCCTTTACTGTTGTCATTTTGGCTACTTTGAATTTTCTGTCACAACCAGAAGTCTTATAACTTATAAGTGGAGTATTATTGTGCTGTCTTTCATGATATAGATATTGAGGCTTGAATTATAAAAGTAAATGGAAAGCACCAGGTGAGGTGGCGTGCACCTGTCATCCCAGCTTTGTAAGATATTGAGGCAGGAGGATGGCAAGTTCCAAACTAGCTTTTCACAACTTACTAAGATTCTAAAATTTTTAAAAATTAAAAACAGCTGAGGCTGGACTTCAGAGTAGAGACTCCCTGGATTCAATCCCCAGTACTGCAAAATTAAAATAATAAATAAATGAATAAAAATAAAGTAAATGGAAGGAAAGATTTAAAAGTATAGTTCTGTCTGATCTCAGAGTTCTTAAAAGCTAGTTTTCACTGTTTTTAAACTGCTGAGTTAAGCCATGAAGGCTTAGAAAATGTTTCTCTCCTTAGCATATCCATGTTTTCTTTATCTAGGGTATAATAAAATTATTTAATGGGACTGTCACATGATTTTGTATCCAATGATAAGAACTAATAGCTAATTATGATGGCTAAAAATATCTTTTAACTTGACTAGGTCATGAAATGCCCAGCCTAATACTGTACTTGGGGCCTTTTTTGTGGAAATGCTTCTGGATAGATTACCATTTTAATAAGAGAATTAAGTGCATACAGTGTGCTCCCCAATGTAGATGGATGTCATCCAGTCCTTGAAACCATGAATAGAACAAAAAGCAGAGAAAGAAAGCAACTCATTTCTTCCAGGGGCTGCTTGAGCTTACCTTTGTCTTCTCCTGCCTATGGACTGGGATTTATACCATTAGTATCCCTGATTCATAGACTTCTCAATGCAAATGGGAAGTACACCACTGGTTTTCCTGGGTCTCCAGTTGACTGGTGGCAGAGTATGGGACTTAGAACCTGGATTACTTTAAGTAAATTCTTCACACTAAGTTATATACATATTCTACTGGTTAGATTTCTCAAGAGAAGCCTGATGTTATTGTTTGATTATGAGGTATCCCACTAAAAGATTCTTGTTTGACAATAAAGGAATGTTTAAAGGTGAAATAATTAGATTGTGAGAAGTGTAACCTAAACCGTGGATTAATCCATTTGATGGATTAATGATTTGATGGATTAATAATTTGAATGGATTACTTGTGAATGTAAGGAGAGGTAAGGCATGGCTGGGACAGGGTGGTCACTGGGGGTGTGCCCTTGGGAATTATATCTTGTCTTTCTGACTCCTTTCTCTCTGTCTGCTTCCTGACTGCCGTGATCTGAGCAGCTTTCCTTCACTACACCCTTGTGTGGGCCCAGAGCAAAGAAGTCAGTCAATCATGAACCTCTGAAACCACCAGCTCCAAATAAATTTTTCTTCCTCTAAGTCATCCTTGTCAGGTATTTTGGTCACAGAGATGCAGAGCTAACACGTCTTACTAATATACAAGTGAACTCTTGCCAAGCGTAGACTCTGTCTAAGGTAGCCTTCCTAAGTAGAAAGATTTATTGGACGACTGTACTTTTTAAGCTGTTCGTAAGCCGTCTGCAGTGGATAGACAGTGTGAACGCTCAGGTTTCCCTAGGAGAGTCTTGGCTTATTCCTTTTGTTGTCCTTACATAGCAATATGTAGCCCCAAATATTCTCTCTCATTCTCAAAATATCCTCATGTATATGTATATTCCTCCCTAGGGTTAGCCCTTGTAATCTTGTGAGCAACCTATTGGTATGTTTTTCTAAATATCTGTAATTGATATTCTGCCTCAGGCATGTTACAGAATTATACTGCAATAAACAAATTACAGTGCACATGTAAAGGACTGGGAGGGAAGAAGATATAAAACTTATTCACTCATTTCCTTTTTATAGCTGGCATTCTTTCCCAAACACCATCATCTTTCACTGGGACCATGCCATTAATTCCTAAGCAGTTTCCTCATTTCTATTCTTTCCCTTCTATCTGTTAGCCCACCAAAGCCAAAATGAGCTTTTGAAACACAAACTAGACTTTATTCTTCTTTTATAAGGATTAAATAAATGTCTGAGACCAGGGCTCTAGAAAACAGACTACCACAGAAGCTTATATGCCAACACTATAGGGAAGAATTCAATTCCAGGAAAGAAGAAATCAAGGAAAAGGGGAATGAAACAGAGAGAAAGCCAGAAGAAATGGAGGTTGTGTTCCTGACAAGTGGCTAGACATAGATGGCCGTGTGGCCATTGGTCACACAATCCCAGGGAACTATCCCTACAGGGCACTGTGTTCTACCATGCCTCAGTACAGTCTGCTTGTGGGTGATGTGAAGACTTCGTCTTTGACTGTTGTCAAGTTTTGCTTAACAACATGTTATTCCTCCCAAACTCCCAGGCTGGGAAAGTAGGGTTGCTTCATAGGTCATGGATTGGTTATATCTCTGCAGCCAGAGAAAGAGAAGCAACCCTGGTGCTGAAGGGACAGAGAAATAACAGCAAGGTATAAGGCAAGATGAAGTTGAGTTGTACTCCAAAGAAATTGATTTTATAAAGATCAGACTTGGTGTAGAAGATGTGGTCAAGAGCAGTCTTGGAATTCCACTACTGGGTATATATCCAAATAAGGTAAAATCGATATACAAAAGATACTTGCACTCCTGGGCTCATTGCAGCACTATTTATTTGCAGTGGCCAAGATACGTAATCAACCCAGTGAATAAATGGATAAAATAATGTGGTATATTTATGTAGTGGAATACTATTCATCCATAAAAAAAAGAACGAAATCCTGTCATTGGCAGCTACATGGGTGGAACTAGAGGTCATTATGATTACTGAAATAAGCCATGCAGAGAAAGATAAATACCACATGTTCTCACTCATTTATGTAAACTAATAAGTTCATGTTGTAAAAGAATGAAATGGAAGAGTTTTCACTAGGGACTGGGAAGGACAGCAGGAGGGAGGAGAGAAAGAAGTTCAATGAGGGACACCAAAACACAGAGTAGAGGAATTACTTTTTGTTCTTCTTAAACACATAGAGTAACTACAGGTTAAAACAACCAATACATATTTCCAAGTAATTAGAAGAGTATAAAATTTCTAATAAAAATAATTAATGTTCAAAGACATGGAAATGCTTATTGCCCTGAGTTGTTACACATTGTGTTACGTGTATTGAATTACCATAAGATACCCCATAAAGATGTATAAATATTGCGTCTCAATAAAAATGAAAAAAAAAAAACTATGGAACGATCATTTTCTAAAATTAAAAAAAAAAAATCAGACCAGCATAGTGGTACATGCCTATAATCCCAGAGACTTGGGAAACTGAGGCAAAAGGATGACAAATTCAAGGCCAGCCTCACCTCAGCAACTTATTGAGACCCTGTCTTAAAACAAAACAAAAGGATTGGGAATGTATCTCTCTGGTAAAATTCCCCTAGGTTCAATCCCTAATATAAACAAATATACAAACAGCAAAATCACCAACGTTGACAATGTGGGGCTGAGAATATCTAAACTGGTACCAAAAAAGCATCTCATGTAATATAAGCTACTACTGAGAGCCAAGAAGCAGGCTTTTCATATGGAAAGCACCCAATAAATGTTATTGAACTTCATTTCCTATTAGTAGTGTTGAAACATTTGAAACAGGGTGGTGATAGTTACAAATATGCCATTCCATAGACAAATGGAGTTTCTCGTATTCATAAAGAATGTTCCTCAGTGTGGGTATTGACTCAGCATCTGTTTTGTGCAAGACAGTGCCATGGGATCAGAAAGCCCAGGGGTGAGTGATCAAAGATGGCCTTGTCCTCATGAAAAGAGAATCATCATGATGGAGGTGGAGAAATGTAGCTTCTCCTGGGAGCATGCAAAGGAGGCATCTGAACTAGTTTGGGGAGAAGATAATCATGACAAGTTATCCATGGAGAAGAGCACCATAGGCTGAGGTGGTAGCATGGGCTAAGGACTAATTTTGTGTTAACTTGCCTAGGCTGTGGAGCCCAGATTTGGATCAAACACCAGTTCAACTGTTACCATAAAGGTTTCATTGATTCAGTTGAAAGTCAAGAGAGAAAATATTATGATGTCCCAAGGACAAAAGGAATTGTTCCTGCAGATTGCCTTTGGACTTAGTGATGCAATGTGGACATTCCCCTGGGTCTCTAGCCTGCTTACCTGCCATATAGATTTTGGTCTTGCCAGCTCCTACAACCAGATGAACCATCCTTCTCTAGAAAATGCTGTATTGTACAATTGAGCAAAGTCCTTGAGACCAAAGGGCACAGCTAGTTAGGGGTTCTGAGAAAAATCCACTGTAGTAGATGAAAAGGGTATGAGTTGAACCTGAAAAGAGAAGAAAGAATCAGATATCCAGGGCCTTAAGATAGTGATATGGAGCATCATCTTTATTTTGAGTACAGTGAAAACCATGAGATGACTTTAAATAGGCTGGATAGGAGACATTTTACCTTGAAATCTGAAGACTTATGTGTTATTAAGGTGAAAGATCATGGATACAATCAAAAGAAAAGGGAGTTAATAAACATTTCCTAAGCTGTCACTATTGCATTTATCCTTCAGGTGCAGCTGGTTTGGAATACTGCAAAACACCTGCAGCAGTTGTTACCAAATTCCTGAATTCTGGGGCAATGATTTCTTCTCTTTCATCTGCATTTGTAGCCAGGGAAATTGTTTTGTAGATAATTCCAAGTTTCACAGGCCAGAGAGGTAGGACTCATTTTAAATTCATGTTCTCAAATTTAAATGGAGTCCTCATATCGGCTCTGCCACCTCTTCTATTTTGACATATTTCATTTTCTCACAGAATTTATGAAATTTTATATATTCTTCTTTCCTTTAAAATCTCCAATCTCATCATCTCACAGCACCCCTCCTCCCCATCCAATTACCTGCTGGAAATCTCCTCTCACACTTGACAGTGAAAACAGAAGCAGTGAGAAAGGAAGCCTTTGTCTCACCGAAGCCCTTCTTGACTTCTCCACTCCCATCTTCCCTTCCTTTGGTTTTAATGAAGGATATGCCCATCCATCTTTAAAAGATCAATCCATCCATTGCTCAAGTTCCCACAAACATTCCGGTTGTGTTCACCAAGAATTCATCTCTTTGCTTATTTCTCTACATCTTTTATGATTAATTTCACCCTTTCTGCTGAATTATCTCTTGCCAGTTAATCATGGAGGAGGAAGTAGAAGAGGCAACTTTTCACCTAAATTGTCCCTGCAGTCACCATCTCTTCTCCCTTCCTTCCTTCTTTAAGGAATCTACTCCTTATAACTATGATTAAATATCTCTGTACCTAGGATAATAATTAATTAATTCATCCTGATTCAGTCATTAAATATTTACTTTTTTGAGACACTATTGTGTTTTCAGATATATGACAATTAGGATAGCAAGTTACCAGGACTGCCTAACAGTCTTGAAATGGAAAATGATGAGTGTGGCAAGGTAAATCCTTTGGCCACTTCTGGAGTTCAGTATTAGGAGGTTCATTGACCATAGATGTTAAACAGAGCCCCCAATTTCAGATTTTCCTTCAATTAATATTGCATATTCCAGCTGTCTTGCTTCTTTACCAATTTCTTGAAAGTGAAAGAGAAAGGAGCAATAATCTTGGTTAGCTAAGAGAGTTCCAAATGCCTGAAATCTATCCATTATCATCAAGTCTTGAGAAGAAATTTTCAGTCAAGGAATCCCCTACACATGGTGTTTTAGTCAGCTTTTTCACTGCTGCGACCAAAAGACCTGACAAGAACAATGTAAAGGAGGACAAGTTTACTTGGCACTCATAGATTTAGAGGTCTCAGTTCATAAATATCTGACTCCAATTCTCTGGGCACAGGTTCAGGCAGAACACTATGACAGAATGGTGTGAATAAGGAAAGCAGCTCAGAACATGGAACCAGGAAGCAGAGAGAAAGACAACTTTTCTCAACAAGGCCAAAATATAAACCCCAAAAGCACGCCAACAGTTACCCACCTCATTCAACCACAACCTACCTGCCTACAATTCTCTTCCAGTTAATCCCTTCCAGTGGATTAATGCACTAATTATGTTAAGCCTCTCACAACCCAATGGTTTCACTTCTAAATTTTCTTGCATTGTCTGACATAAGAGCTTTTGGGGGTCAACTCATATCTAAATGATAACACACAGAAAGAATGTTGTGTGATTTTTCTATGTTATTAAGATTATGTTTCTGCCCAAAAGTATCACCCTTGCCCCCAGGCTGACATCTACAGAATAATTCTAATCTGTTAGAGGTAACATTTTGATAGGATTGCACTAAAATGTGAAATCCTGCCAAAGTCATAAGCTATTAAACTATTATCTGTTATCATATTTGTTTCTTAAGTTAGCAGATATGATGGATATTTTATTGTGGCCCTGAGGATCTCACTGAAGATGAGATCCCTGCCTTTGAGCTTTTAGTTACATGAGAGAAAGACAAGCAGTTATCATTTGCTGAGAAACACACAGCACTGGCAAAAGCTAATGAAAGAATGAAAAAGATAAAGGAAGAAATGCTCCCCAATTGGTGTGGGAGGACTCTCTGAGAAAGTTATATTTGAGCTAAGGAGTTTTGAAGTGAAAATGTTAAAGTAAATATGATATTAATGTCTTGGATCCAATGACTTTGTTTTATTGAGGGACCCAGATGAAATTGAATAAGATAGGATAGATAGATTTAGTAAAACAGGCAGGCAGTTAAGAAAATGGTCCCCCTCAAGAAAGAGTCCTTGCTAAATGAACAGGCTACTCCATGAAATTAGCTTGTACAAACATTCCAAACGTTCCAGCCAAGGCCTTTGTCCCTGGGGCTGTGATAAAGTGAGGCAGGAGAAACCTGAGTGAAGGCTACAAACTCAAAGTCTGACCAGTCAGACCTTGCAAGTTGAACCAAGCCTTAACACATTTTTCAGTAAGAGTTTGGCATAGGTTTGGTGGATAGCTTTGGCTATCACCAACCAATGTTGATCAATTCCCCTAAGCAGTAGTTACGTGATCCCATAGATTAATATGCTTAAGAGGCAACCTGTTTAATGTGCTTAAGTGGCAACCTGAATTTGGGTTATTTTCTTCTGAGTTGAATAAATCCTGCTTTTTTACACTCACTCTTCATTGTCCATGGATTTCATTCTTTGAATTCACCAGAAAAGAAGTAGGAAAGAAATCACTGGCAGGTGGCTGGAGTCTGCTGCAGTGCTATAGTAGCAGAGACTGAAAATCTCATTTCAAATTGACATCCATAATAGGTGCATTTTGGGGAGGAAGGAAGGAGGAAGGAAAAGAGGACAGGGACTTCTCCAATAAAACACCTCAGTATATCGCAGAGGAGACTGACTATGGAATCAAAGTACCCACAGAGTGTCCATAGCCATTGGTTCTTGAAATCTCACAAAAATAATTTTAAGTGAGCTACACAAAGTGTAGGCAGATATTTATTTTAACAGGGAGAAACAGGTAGCATACAGTATAGACACTGCGGAGAACACTGCAGAGAGAACTGCATGGCTTTAACAAAGTCTGGAGTTCTGAAGGGCTTTGGGTTCCATGGTTCTTGTATTAGTTTCATACCCCCCTCCTTAAGTGGATTATTGCCCTTTATAACCGCCTTAGCAAATTTCCTCTGTGAGGGTTCTGATGACCTGGTCACAAAGACAGGATGGTGAAAACCTGGTCACAAAGCAGGGGTAAGATTTGGCATTCCAGTTCCCACTTTCCACTCGTTTGTCTATTTGGATAAGTTCTCTATGATTTCCAGTCCTTTGACCTATGGACTCCTGATGTAAACGTGTGATGTCCTCTCTATAAATTAATGCTCTTCATTGTCCTTCCCCACCCACCTGCTTATGCCTAAACTACTTACCTAGAAAATAGATATCAATCAGACAATGTGAACTGAGCTCACATCATGGGCATCAAGTATCTACTTTGTGATATCCCTGCAGTTTAGGTTTCCTATTATCATGTGCATGTTTAACAGGTGAATGAACTGAAGTCACAACTGATTGACACACTTTCCCAGGGATCTACTCAGAGAAGCTGTTGCAGCCCGATGTGCTGGTTCATTTTGCATGTCGTCTTGACTGAGCCACAAAATCCCCAGATATCTGGTTAAACCTTATTTCTGGATATATTTGTGACATTATTTCCAGAAGACATTGGCTTTTATATTGGTGAACAGAGTAAAGCAGAAGACCTTCTCCAATAGGAGAGGGCATCATCCAATCTGTGAGATTCTGAATGGAGAACAAAAAACTAGAGAAAGAATGAATTTTCTCTCTGCCTGAATGCTTGATATGGGACATTATCTTCTTCTCTGGATGGCTCCTGGATCTGAGATCCTCAAACTGGGATTGGAAACTACACCAGTGTCTGTCCAGAACTCAATCCTTTATACTACACCTCCAGCTTTTTCTGGAAAACTCTAAGTAATATAACAAGATTCAAATTGAGACAATCTAACTTCAACCCTTGGTCTTGACAGCCACCCACAACAGTGGCCAGGGTGGAGTTTATAAAAGATGAAAAAGAGTACAGGACACAATGTACAATATGAGGTTAAGGAGAAGATGAGGAGAGAAGGAGCAGAACCTTGCAGTCAAGTCCACTGGCACCACCTCCAAGGGCTGGAACAACAGGAGGAGGGACATGACATACCCTCCCAGGACACACTCCAAGGTGATGTGTCTTTAGGAGAGGGCTGGTTGGGAAGGGCTGGCTCAGCCAGCGTTCCTGATACCTGTGGCATTAAGATGCCAGCCAACTTTCCTTCAGCTTTTGTCTCTGGATAAAATTACAAGAATGCTTCCCTGGATATTGAGAAAAATCTTCCGAAGAAACTACTACAATCTCCTGGATTTCAACAAACTTTACACAAGCAGTAAGTTTCAGCTGTTTTCCAAGTTAAAATCCAATTCACGACCCTTTAAATTTGTCTTTAGGACTGTCAAGCACAATATTATTAGGGGAGAAATTGCTATTTAGAGTGCTAAAGAAATCTTGTTTGGATTATTTTATTGCCTTGTCAATAAAACTTTAAAACTCTGATGATATGTTTACTTCAAAATAGTCTATACTTTCCAACATTGATAACTCTATAACCTAAATACACATTTATTTATAAATTTAGGTTTATAAATCCTGATTTATACATTGGTTAATTTGCTATCAACAAGTATAATTTTTAAATGTGACTACCACCCTACATATTTCCTGAATTTTAAGTTCTTATTTAAAATGGTACAAATAATTTTTGCTTTTCCATGACAGTTTAATGTTAATTTTTCTGAACTTCTCAAATGCAGAATGGAAATCCCCTTGATCGGGGCCATGACTAATTTGTTTTTAATTGCATACTGATATTGCTTAACTTCCTCTAAACCTTGGCAGTTTTCTAACATTCAATGCAGCAAGATTTTTGTGAGAAAAAAAAATATTTACTACAAAGTGAAAACAGGTTTTTCTGTGGGTGTTCTCATATATTTGTCACTTTCCAGTTCTAGAATAT
This sequence comes from Callospermophilus lateralis, assembly GCF_048772815.1. NCBI lineage: Eukaryota > Metazoa > Chordata > Mammalia > Rodentia > Sciuridae > Callospermophilus > Callospermophilus lateralis. The sequence goes on from NC_135312.1 coordinate 14,679,496, forward strand.
TTTGGCATTGACAGTGTCTATTTGACCTTTATAGAATGTTTGGAAATAGCTGTCATGTTATAGCCTTATTTCCTAATATCTTTGAGTTAAACTTTGTGTACAATTTTTTTTTTTCAAATACTGATATAGGGGAACCACATCAAATTCAATTGGAAATACATATTTAGATTGTGAATGTATTTATGTGGCTTAGTAGATTATATATGGAATAGTAACCAAGCTAGGATCTGAAAAGAAAAATATGACTGTTAATGATTACCGACATTATACAAATATTTTTATTTTTTAAATGAGGATATTCAGACTCAGAGAGGTTAGGTGACATTCCTAAGGTCACAAAAGGATAAATGAACCCCGATGTCAGTTCCCATAATCATTCCACTGCACCACATTGACTTTATATTTTGGCATTTGTAAATGAATTCCTTCCCTTGAAAGGGATATGAGGGGAAAAAATTGGAAATAAAAGAGTTCTGAAAAATTTCTGTGGCTTTGAGACAATGAACAAATCATGTATTACTCAGTCATTTTCCTACTTCCCACCCAGCTTGGAAAATTTGATCAGACAACAAAGTACTTCTTCTTTTTTTTTTTTTAATTCCAGCAATTCTGCAAATTGTTGTAAGACATAAAGGACAGAAGAAAATGAATATAAGACTTGGTCCTTGATCTGAGGCAGTATGCAAGATAGGAGGAAAACATGCACAAAAATCAATGGGAAAAAAAGATTATTTTTATGAAGCCTTGTCTTAATAAATGCAAATTGATGTGTAAATAAGCACTAACATGCTGGGACAGCTATAGGAATGGAAGTGGGAGGGGACTTTTATTGTACATATGAAAGTCTACTTAAAGGAAATTAAATTTAAACAAATTTCCAAAATGAAAGGAAATTCAGAATAGCAGGGTGAAGAGGAAAGGGAAACATTCAATTTCTGAAGAGCAATGAGATCATCTTGATGGAACTGAAGGGAAACAGAGGCAGGAGAAATCACGGGAGATATGGAGTAGGCATTTGGAATTGGTAAAAATCATTGAGTTCTAGAAAATTCCAACTCTAATCATGAAAGCATAAAAAGCAGTCAATTATCAAGAAGATTCTGAAAGATTTGTCTTTGGATACCTCCAAATACAAGGGCCTCCACACTTTCAACTGTATCTTACTCCACTAGTTAGGAACCTAAGTTGTCCATAATCTTCCTCTTCTTCTCTCTGCATTGCCCAGTACAATTCATCCCAAGTCCTGGAAATTTTAAAATCCAACCAATTCTTTTCATCTCCATCTCTACAATTCTAATGTAAGCTCTCATTGTCTTTCTCCCAAACTAGATTATTAAAATGAACCAAAGTGTCTGCCTCTGCCAACTGGACCACTCTGCAATCTCAAATGGCATTGCTTCAAATCTGATAATATGGATGTGCTGCTTAAAACTTCCATAAGTAGTGCTGGAACACTCTTAACCAGTTGTCCACACCCATGTCCTCAGGCTCATTTGATCTCCACTCATCCCCTTGACCTTCCATCTCTATTTAAATTCAACTGGAAGACCCTCAACACCCAGCCTCTATTTTCAGTGTTCTCTCCTCTTGACCTGTCAATGTGAACCCATTAATAGGTCAGTGCATTCTATAATATCATCTGACTCACCTGACTAAATCAAATTCCTGCTTTAAATTCCTATGATACCATTTACCTCTCCATTGAATTGCTTAACACCACTATTAGTTTCAATGTATTTCAGTTGAATATTTCCTTCTCTAGAATGTAAGTTCTACAGGGTATAAAATGGTCTTTTTTTTATTTTTCACTCATCATTGTGTTTCAAGTGCCCCAAACAGTACCTGGTACATATTTGGCACTCACTTTTAATTGAATGAATGAATGTTAACTTTTTAGTCTTACTTTATGCCAAGCACTGTTCTAAGCATTTGGTGCTCAAAACAACTCCTTGAAGATGGTTTAATTATGTCCATATTAAAGAAGAACATAGATATAAAGACTGTCAGAGCTCATGTTGGATAACAAGATAGATCTGGGACACATCCACTCTGACCTCTGAGCCTATGTTCTTGATGGCATGGCACCTCTACATTTGTCAAACATATGGGAGGACAGACAGCTGGATAGTCAAATGCACTAATATTAGTACCTGTTTTTTGGAAACATTTTTTTGTTATTTGGAGATAAGGAAGTGGGGGAATAAAACTGTCTACAGGGTTTCAGTGACAATCAGATGTTTACTATTAGTGACAGAGCAAGATTGGAAGAGTACAGCTTCCAGGAACTAAAGAAATAGTGAGTGATGGATGCTGTCAAGATCAGACCTGAAAGAGTAGCTGACAGCAATTCTAAGATCATGACCTATGGATTTGGGGAAGGCAATAGTCAAGAGACTTTTATAAATGTTGTGGGGCCCCTTGATTTCAAAGGATTTTTTTTACTTTATATTCTCCAAATGAGTTTCACAAAAATTTCTTTCATGTTCATTCCCAAAATTGACCCAATAATATGAAAATGATATGATCTAGTTGTAAATCCCTAGAACATATCATTTTCATATTATTGGGCAGGTACACATTACAATATGGTTCTCCTGAGTAGACTTCATTTGTATTATTTTATAACAATTTACACACACACACACACACACACATTTTATATATATATAATTTGTTCTTTTTAGATATACATGAGAGTAGAGTGTATTTTAACATAGTATATGTACATAAAATATAACTTATTATTTTAGGATTCCATTCTTGTGTCTGTACATGTTGTGGAGTTTCACTGGTCATGTATTCATATATGAACATAGGAAAGATATGTTCAACTCAATCTACTGTCTTTCCAGCCATTATTTATTGATCATTAAAAATTTCATCAATTTCATTTTCTTTCTTTATTTTCTACATGAAACAATAAATGGGACTACCAAATATGCAGAATACGGATTTAAAAGCCAATTCTATAAGGTAGACTTACTTCTCAAATTATTAATAGTTAGACTTGCTTTCATCTTTTTCTGGGAATTTCTATTAGTTAACACATTTTCAAAGTGCTATTTGCCTTTTGAGAGATTTTACTAAGACAGTATGCTTAAATCATACTAATATCAATTATATAGAACATAAAAAATTAGAGCCTTTCTAAGAAATAGTCATAGCAAAGGAAGCTGTTGAGAAGTACCATTTAAAAGATTCTCTAAAACATAGTTTTCTTTTCAAATACAAAGAAACCACATAGCGATGTTTGATATGGTTGACATTGGGGGCAGTGTTGGAACCCTTGCCTCATACAGAATCAGGCAGAATGGATTTGTTCTCACTAAATAAAAAATCATTTAAAAAGTACAGATGTGATCATGCAAAAGCCTATGACTGAAGATTTCACAGATGAACTTTAAAAGGCGTTAACACCTAGGCTGCACTTGCTCTATTTAATGGAAATGCATGGGGGAAAAATGATCTTAAAAAGCCTGCTTGTAGCAGGTTTGATTGTTTCTGGTGTGTTGCTGGTGGGGAGTAATGGAGAAGAGAATGACTGTCCAATTTCAGGTATAAGTTATCAGCTGAGTATGTGAAATCTGAAGCCTGATTGCTACTTTTTAGCTTTGCAAACTTCAAAAGTTTATGTAAACCCACTGTGTTTCTGTTTTCAGGAAGTAGAGGAGGGTAAGAGTGGCCACTCTTGGATGGATGGCAAAGCACTTGGAAGAAATCTGACCTTCAGCAAGATGGAAGGTAATCAAGGTCAGTTCTTATCACTGCTAAGCAATCACTTGTTTAAAGTCTTTCACAGGTTCCCATAATCTTCAAATCAATTAAAAACTTCAAGAAATCCATAACCAGTTCTGACCCTTTCTGTCTAACTGCTTACCTTCTACCAGTGAAAACTACCTCTCCTATAAAGTTGTCTCCTTCTGACCTATGAATACACCATTCTCATTATTTTTAGTGTATCTCTTTTTAAAAATTCCCCATGCAATAATTAATTGATTGATAGTCCCTTTCTGGTGGCAACTAAGATTATATCTGGTTTTTTTTTCCTCAATTTAAGTCATATGGTACATATATTTATAAATATGTTAAATGTAAGTCCAAATATGGTTACATTTATAATTCACCAAAATGATGATGAAGCTCATCTGGAAGTTCAAATAGTAGATAATTGACAAGCACAGGGGCACATACTTGTAATCCCAGCAACCGAGGAGGCTGAGGCAAGAGGTGTGTGAGGCCAGCCTCAGCACCTTAGCAAGTCCCAAATTAGTTGATCCAGTTTTGAAATAAAAAAAAAAAAAAGGACTGGGGATTTTATCACAGGGTTCATAATCTCATTTCTAGGAAACTAAGCTAAATAAACTTTGAAGAGATATAGATTAAGTATATCTGTAAGTATATGCACCACTTCATTATTAAAAACCCCTCCCCCACCAAAATAAAAGAAAGAAAAAGAGAGATGGACAGAGAAAATTGAGCACAACTTTCATGCCTATTAATAGGGAAATATTAATTAATTAATATAGGAAGTTTATTTGCAGATAATGGCTTATGAACATAACAAAATGCTTGCAAAATAACAATACACAACAAAAGCTAATATAGCTATAAAATTGACCATTTCAATGACAACTTCATGCCATCCTAACTTGCTTCCTCTCCCCACAGATAAATCCAAGCAAAAGGTACCAAATAGGTAAGGTGCAGAATGTTTTAATCGGCAATGAAATGAAGGAACAGCATTAGGCACAAATGTCAAGGAATTTGACTAGTATGCTACAGATGGAGACAGATTGAAAGACAGACTTACCCTACTCTTTCCAAGAAAATACTGCAGAAAGGGAGGAAGTATTAAAAAATTCTGGCATAACATCATAGCCATCTCTTTTCCAGAGAAACAAGGTTTATAGTCAAGAGTTTTCTGCATGAATAATGAGGACTTCTACTCTGGGTCCTTCTCTTTGCAGTGGATTAAACATAATCAGATGTAGCATCTGTGACTTTCTGGCCTCCTTGAGATATTTAAGGGAAGAGTGCCTGGGGGCTACACTTGTATCATGATTCACCTCTGAGTGGAAGGCGAGCTTGGATGTCAAACGTGAATATGTGAATATGGAGGAGCTATTTACCCTTTCTACATCTGTAAAATGAGAATAATAATAGTGCCTAACAGGAGTCCAAGTGTACGCCACATCATCCCCTGCAGAAGATGCTTAAAGCCACTTTAGCCTCTGTAGAGGATGAGCCCAATAAGATGCTCATGACAATGCAGAAGAAAAAGGGATCTAAAGGAGGAAGGGTCTTTTCCCCACAAAACACAAGGTAGCTGTTTTGAATAAATTATAAATTGCTATGAAAAGACTTAATCAAAACAAGGAAACAAAAACTCCAGAAGGAATTACAGGTCTAACCCAAGTTGACCAGTAACATAGACCTGCAAAACTAAAAGTCAGGTGCCCCAAATTGGGGTCCAGTGCAAAAAATAAATAAAGTGCAAAATATAGGAGGAAAACACTCTCCCATGGGTGTGTATGCATACCCCCCTGACACATACACACACACATACAAGCTACAGAGGCAAATCCCATTTGGGAACTAACTCTGGCCTCCAGTCTTTGTTTTTAAAGGTGCATTTTAATATAACTAGGTAGACAAAACAAAGAGGTATAACAGATCAAAACACTAATAAAAGAGGACTTCTCCTTTAGTTTCTATCCAAAAGCTGATGTCTTTAGGAAACCAGAGATAACTGAAAACAAACCTAGATCAACTAAAATATTTGAGATTTTGAAGAGCAAATATTTCTCCTTCCTCCTGAAAAGAGAAGATAAATGCACAGACACAGACACACCTCACACATATATGAAAACACATACAGGAGTATGCATATATCCTATTGAATATATTGATATATATATATATATACATATATATATAATACATATAAATATAAATATAAATATATGTACAAACATATATGTAAATGTGGTTTTTTTGTGTGTATATATATAACCATATATATATGGATATATATACATATAATACACTCTTGGTTCTGTTTATCTGGAAACCCTTGACTAACTAGCACAGCCCTCATGGGTCAACAGCCAAGTTATACCTTAATAAATGTGTGCATGGATGAATAAGATATGATAAGAATATCTCCCTTATTCATCCCACCAATTGCCACAGGGTCATGATTTTATCATGTTATGTGTACAAGACTCCCACATTTATGTTGAGTTTAGCAATAACATCATAGAAAAAGGGTGCAAAATCTCCAAATTGACTAAAAATTAATTCCTGTCACCATGTCAAAGTAGACCCTGAAATCATTTGTAGCAAACAAAAATTGGGCTTCTGGAATATTGGGACTTACTTGACACACAAAAAGCAAAATTATTAGAAATTCAAGGAGAACTCAACAATAGCTTAGTAATAAAAGACCTCAAAAGAAAATTAGGAGTTAAGAGTCACAGGTATCCAAATAATGTAATTAGTAAGAAAGATTTGTAATATATTAATTTAAATGTATAGTCTTCCAAACAAAGAACATAATAAGTAAAATACATAAGCCAGAGAACAAGATATATTTATGTCTCATAGAAGAAATTGATTGTTTGTATTCTCTGATCTTTGGGCAAAGCAATAGAAGAGAGTCACAAAATTGTAGACAACACAGTAATGTCAACAATATCCTATAAAATTGGAACATAATAAAAGGAGAAAAAAATGGACTCCTTAATCTTTCCTAGAATAAAGTGAATGAGGATATGCAATGGAAATAAACGGAGAGAAGCAGCTACTTGTAGGCATCATGCTTAGCATCAATTTTCAAACTCTTTTTCTAAAAGTGATGTTAAATGAACTAAGTATTCAACTCAAGTCAGGAGGAAGGCAACTGGGGAAAAAACATTGTTAGAATGCATGAAAAGATCAATAATCTCAATAGATCCAAAATTCCCTTCTTGAAAAATATAAAAAGACACACACACACATACACAAAATATTAGAAACAAAAAAGGAAAATTAAGAATACAAATACACAAGTTACAAATAAAAATGCAGGATTGGCCACATATTTTCACAAAGTAAAATAATTAAACATCATGTGGGATTAGGCCCCAACTTCCTTAATAAGACTCCTGTAACACAATAATTAAAACCAAGAATCAATAAATGGGATGAAAACTAAAAAGTTTCTTCTCAGCAAAAGAAACAATCTGTGAGGTGAACAGAGAGCCTACATCCTGGGAGCAAATTTTTACCCCTCACACATCAGATAGAGCACTAATCTCTAGGGTATATAAAGAACTCAAAAATCTAAGCACCAAAAAAACAAATAACCAACAAACAAATGGGCCAAGGACCTGAACAAACACTCAGAAGAGGATATATAATCAAACAATAAATACATGGAAAAATTTTCATCAACTCTAGCAATTAGAGAAATGCACATCAAAACTACTCTAAGATATCATCTCACTCCAATCAGAAGGGCAGCTATTATGAAGACAAACAACAGTAAGTGTTGGTGAGGATGTGGGGGTAAAGGTACATTGCTGGTGGGACTGCAAATTGGTGCAGCCAATATGGAAAGCAGTATGGAGATTTCTTGGAAAACTGTAAATGTAACCACCATTTGACCCAGCTCTTCCTCTCCTCAGTTTATACCCCAAAGACTTAAAAACAGCATACTACAGCAACACAACCACATCAATGTTTATAGCAGCACGATTCACAATAGCTAAACTGTGGAGCTAATCTAGATGTCCTTCAGTGTATGAATGGATTGAAAAATGTGGCATATATACACAATGGAATATTACTCAACAATAAAAGAGAATAAAATCATGGCACTTGCAGGTAAATGGATGGCAGTGGAGAAGATAATCCTAAGTGAAGTTAGCCAATCAAAAAGAAAAACAAAAACAAATGCCAAATGTTTTCTCTGATATAAGGAGGTAGACTCATAGTGGGGTAGGGAGGGGGAGCATGAGAGGAATAGATAAATTCTAGATAGGGCAGAGGGTGGGAGGGAAAGGGAGGAGAAAGAGGATTAGCAAGGATGGTGGAATGTGATAGACATCATCATCCAAAGTACATGTATGAAGACACAAATTGGTGTCAATATACTTTATATACAACCAGAGATATGAAGAATTGTGCTGTATACATGTAATAAGAATTGTAATGCATTCCACAGTCATTTATTTTTTTAAAAAATAAAAAAGTGAAAAAAAACATTTTAAAATGTACACTTAATTATTTTTAAATGTGCCTGATATGTATGAGCTCTTGGGAAATATGTTAGTAAAATTGACTCTAGGAGGTAGAAAATTTGTATGAACTAATGTCTATTATTTGTTGAAATTGCATTTGGTTGCATGTATCAGAAACCTGACTATGTAAGTTTGACATAATTGGGTTGACTTTTCTCACACTGTAAGAAGTCTTGAGATGGTAAGGGACACTCCAGTGTATATTTCTGCCCCCTTTTTCTTGGGTGACAGTTTTTCACTTGCTCACAGATGGCTGCTGAAGCACTAGTACCTTACCTGGATTCCAGGCAGAGAAGGCAGAGGCCAAGACAAGAAACAATTGCCAAGTGAGGGTTGTTATTCTTATTATTATTAAGAAAATAATAGTTTTCCACAGATCCCCACTCATCAGCACATTGACAATGGAAAATATTTTATATGATTACTTCTGGCTGAAAAGGAGACACAGAGGTTTTTCTGTTTTGTTTTTGTTGTTTGTTTGTTGTTGTTTTTAAGTGGGAACATTGGCATCCTGAACAAACAGAATTCTGTATGTGGTGATGTGATGGTTCTGAGGGAAGAGAGAGAACTTGGGTTGACAACCAATGGGCTTATTTTACCATATAGCAATTGAGAAAGCTTAAAAAAAAAAAAGGACTTTAATTACATCTCCTGGGACAGATGCATTCTCAACAACTTTTTAAAAACTCTATTCCTTAATATTTAAACAGTTTCAGAACCTGGTAGGAAAGTTTGCCATTTTTTTCAACAAAGGTACTTGAACTGAAAAACCTAACCTAAAAAAATATAGAACAAAATAGAACATAATAAAAATGTTCATTTATGAACATAAATACAAAAACCCTAAACAAAACAACTATCAAAAGGCATATAAAGCAGTACATAAAAAATAATGCTACAACTTAAGGTTTATATCAGGATTACAAAGAAGATTAATATTAGGTGATAAGGAGACGGGTAGGTAGATAGATGAATCACATTAACATGTCAAAAGAGAAAAACATCTAGTTATTTCAATAAATGATAAATATCAATGTAATTTCTCAGTGAAATAAGATAATTCTTCACAAACATAACAGAATAACTTAAACTTTTCAGTTTTAACACACTGAATGATGACATACTGTGATTTCCATGAGAAGGCAGAAAAATACTGTGATGCCTATTGCCCTCTGCTCAGCACCTCTATCAAAGAGGTGTGCCTGTTCAGCCATTGCTTAGTTAGCCTTTTCTTTAAGTAAAGTATTGGAATAGATAGGACATAAAATCGTAATTTGTTGGTGATACGATTACAAAAAGACATCAAGAGTGTCAATAGAAAACATTAGAAATGATAACAATGCATATGGTGATGATTGGGAAAACACAAAAATAGCAGTTGATTTCTTTAATATCAAATTAAGAGAGAGTCTGAAGTAATATTTTGTCTGTGGCAGCAGCAAAAATTTAAGAATATCTATGGATACGTTTAATGAGAATGTGGATTTCCCTAGGGGAAAAATACCTATAATATTACTCAAAAGGCATGAACAGACAGAAAGGAAAATCTTATCAGTTTTAGGGAAGATCAATATTAATGAAGATATCAAGAGTTCACTATCCAAATAAAATATCATCTCAAAGAAAGAGCCCAAGAAAATATTGTTTTCACTTGATATGAGTTTATTTATAAGGATAAATATGAGACAGATAATTTTTTAAAATTATAGTTTTGGTAGTTTTATTTATTTATTCGTTTGTTTGTTCATTTTTGGTACTGGGTATTGAACTCAGAGGCATTCAACCACTAAGCCACACCCCCAGCCCTATTTTGTATCTTATTTGGAGAGAGGGTCTCACTGAGTTGCTTAGTGCTTCAGCATTGCTGAGACTGGTTTGAATTCCTAATCCTCCTTTGTCAGCCGCCTGCTGGGATTATCGGGTGTGCACCATCACACCAGGGATAGGTTAATTTTTAAAAAAAACAATATTAAGAGAATTTATTCTCCTAGTTATGTAGCTATAAAAAATTTAAAACTAAATAAAATGGAACAGTGTTCAGGAGACAGTCAAGTCATTAGAACAGAATATATTGTCCTCTAAGGAAAGGAAGAAGAGTATTGAATCTCTATGTTGCCCCATACATAAAAATGTGTTCTACAAAAAAAACATTGTCGGGGGAAAAAACAAAAAAAAGAGGAGGGAGGGAGGGATTCCACAACTAAAGGGAAAAAATAAAGGTAGATATTAATAAAATTGGGGGATTTATAAACACCTAAACAGTACCAATGGCGAAAATTAGCCCTAAATATTTAGATAAATATTATAAAATAAAATATAATATACAAATATTTTTTAAAGTCCTATGGAAAAACTCATAATGCAAAAAAAGAATAAGTTGGGTAAGAACCCCTTAATTCACAATAAAAAGTAAATAAAAAGTCAACTACCCCAATAGAACAAAAAATGGCTGTCAATTTTTCTATCACATGTTGATTTCTCAAAACAATGGACTCACTCATAGTCATGCTATAATTTATCCATTTTCCTTCTGATAGACACAGGGGTTGTTTCCAGCTTTTTTGATTTTACGAAGTGATGTTGTCAGGAACCATCTTCTATCTACATTATGTGTGTAAGACATTTTGAGGCGTACATATCCAGGAGACCAGTGACTGTGTTCAAAGGTTTGCATATTATCCACCCAATCCCCCTACACAAATTTGTTTCCAAAGTGTTTGTACCAACACATGCTCCCACCCTTAGTGGCTGAGAGCAGGCTCACGTCTATGTGAACACTTGGTAATGTCAGACTTTTCAAAATTCATCAATCCTTTGGAACTAAAATAATCCTTGGGAATTTCATTTAATTATTTTGGGAGTCTTTAATGTTTATTTGTGATTCCTACTTTCTATAAATGTGTGCTTATTTATACCTTTGTCTTAGGAGTTTCCGATTTTCCAATGTATGTGAGTTCAGTCATTTTATGAACAGAGAATGTGGTCTAAATGGTACCAGTTGTAAAAAAAATTAGTTGTCTGAAACTTGTTGTACAGCCCATGGCTTTACAATATTGGTCAGATTTATGAATGTTCATGTAAGATTCTTAAGAGAAAATATTCTCCAGTTCTCTTTTGAATCAAATGTTCTTTGTTTCTTGTATGTGCATCAAGATTAACTATTCTTGCTTTATCATCTTAACCTACGTAATAAAAACAGCAGTGTTCTCAGACACCTGATTATATTGCTCTAGTCTCTGTTTCTTCTTATAATTGCAGCGATTTTTGCTTTAATAGGTTCTGAAGCTACAGTGCTCAATTCATGGTAGTTCAGAATTATATCTTTCTGGCAACCTAATCATTAAGTAGCCATACCAGCTTTACCTAATTTAACTTTTGTCTAATACATCATTTTGTACCATTTATGTTACAGATATTTTTATAGCCAGGGTCAAGATTTATATATGGTAAACTGCATAGTTTTGCATATGACACATTGAAGAAAATCATGAGAACTAAATGTCAATTCCGTATAAAGTTTAAATTGTAGTTAGTCATTTTTTTCAAAATTAGAATTAGCAAAGACTAAAGTAACTCAATGTATTTGCCCATCTTCAAAATAATGCCAGAAAATTTGAACTACAGTTTCTGTCTCCTTATCTCTCTTCTACACACACACACACACACACACACACACATGCACACCCATTCAATCGTTTCATCTTTCTCATAAACATTATTGCAATTGCTTTTTTTCTTTTTTCCTATTTTTAATCTGTTGGTTCTTTTTAGTTATACCTGACAGGAGAATCCATTTTAACATAATTATAAAATCATAGAAAATATCTTGGTCTAACTCAGACCCCAGTAACTCCCTTTCCCTTCCCCCACTCCCTGTTCCCTTCCCTCAACTCATCTTTCTGCCATTTACCCGTAATATTTTTTAATTTATTTCTTGTGGGTAGGGAGGGGCAATGGAAAATTATTTCCTTTTCTCATCAGCTTTTTAAAATATACCTTTCTTCTAGAATCAATTGCCTTCTTCCTGAAATGCATCCATTCGTTTATTAATTCAATTTTATTTGTCTGAAATATCCAGGTTTTGCTCTTGTTCTTAAACATTATTTTGCTAGCTCTACAGTTCAAGGTAAGTAGTTATTTTTCCTCAACAATTAGTGTATGTAACTTCCTCTCACTCTTCTGTTCAAATTTCTGTCTCTGTCCTTGGTGTAAGTTTCATTGTGATAAGCTTAGGTATGGATTTCTTTTTGTTTATCTCTCTTCAATATGTTGTGTTTTCCAACTCTGAAGATTCATACCATTGGTCAGTTTTTAGAAAAAACTGTTATTACAACTTAAATGTTAACTATTAATGTTATGGACTCTTATTTTATCATTTAATAATTTTTAAATGGTCAACTAAATATTTCTAATGTTTTTTGAAGTATAATAAATAAAAACACAACTTTTGCTCCTACCTTCTTCTCCTCTTCCTCCTCCTCGTCCTCTTCCTTCTCCTCCTCCTCCTTCTTCTTCTTTCTCCCAGGGTCATTTAACCACTGAGCCATATCCATGGCCCTTTATATGTGTGTTTGTTTATTTATTGCTTTTAATTGTGAGACAGAGTCTTTCTAAGTCCTTAAGGCCTCACTATGTTTTTGAATCTGGCCTCAAACTTGCTAAACTCCTTCCTCCCAACCTCCTGAGTCACTGGAATCACAGGCATGCACCAACACACCTGCCTTAGATTTGAGTCTTGCCTCTGCAATTTATCTGCTATGGAATCTTAAGGAAGTTATTTAATTGATTCCTACCTTGGTTTCCTCATCTTTAAAATGGGATAATAAAAATACCCATCTAATTTAGTTATAAGACTACTTATGAAATAGTAAATGTACATAGAAAGTGTTATTTATGGTAAAATTCATATTATTTTATGGCTATTCTTTTTAATTTCTTCTAAACTCTGATCAAATATTTATCATGGTAACTTTAGCTTTCAAATCTCTTAAACTCTTTCTCTTGTAGTCTTTTGCCTTCTTGTTCTCTTCTGAGGCATTTATCATGATCATCTTAAATTCAAGTCTATGAGAAGACTCTCTGATTTATCCACCAAATTCTGTACCTCTGAACTCCAATACCTTTAGTGTGTATGAATATGATCCCACATCTATTGTTTCTGCTGACTCTCACTCATGGTGGCTTGATTGTTCGTATGTTTTGTGTTTTTGTTCTGAGCTCTTGTTAATAATTCTTTGGAATACAGGATTGGAAGTGCATTCCTCCATTAAAGAATCCAAAAGCAATTTTAAGTTCAGTTTTCACCTTGGGTAGTAAAAATATGATGCATAAATTGGTTGGAGACATGTATTGTAGAAGACACTAAATGAAGTCTACTCTCACTTCTGTAACTATGGTCAATTTAGACATGTTCTTCATCCTTCAAGAGTGACCCCACCAGGGGCTGGGGATATGGCTCAAGCGGTAGTGCGCTCGCCTGGCATGCGTGTGGCCGGAGTTCGATCCTCAGCACCACATACAAACAAAGATGTTGTGTCCGCTGAAAACTAAAAAATAAGTATTAAAAATTCTCTCTCTCTCTCTTTCAAAAAAAAAAAAAAAAAAAAAAAAAAAGAGTGACCCCACCACTGTCCTTGGAATGTTCCCCAAAATAGTTCTTTTGCTGTGATGTAGGGAACTTTTAAGTTTTCTAGGGTCTTCTGACATTTGGCTACTTACTTTATAGGGGACCCTGGCTTGTCAGCAGATGTCCTTAATGTTCCTATATTCACTACTTACAAACATGCTCTGGGCTGGTTTATGTGTTCTTATTACCCCTCCTGCCTCCCTGGAATTTCTCTTACTATCTTATAAATTTAAGAACTTCTTTTTAAAATCCAGTGTTGTTATGTATGTTTTAGTTGAAGGATATTCCAGAATATTTCATTTGTTACATTACAAGGATAAGAACCTGATGCTTAATCTCAAAAAGTAATTTAATCTTATGACAATTCAACCCAAAGAATTTCTCAGTATCATATTAGATTTCTAATATTTCTTTTAAAGTAAATTTAGGTATCTATGCACACGAAAAAAAAAATAAGATTTTTTTCTTTTTATCTTGATCTGCACATACCCACACAAAGGTTATATGTATTTTCATCAAATTTTTTGAAGTAGGCCCTGATGGTTAGAAGTAGGACCATCTGGAAAGAGAAAACAGTGATTTCCAGGGAATAAGGACTACCAATTGCAAAGACAATTAGCAAATGAGCTATTTTTCTTGTTTGGATCATCAGAAGTGGCTGATTTATTTGTTTAATGATAGTTGGGATAACTATTTGTTAAATGTTTTCATAATCAAGATAAGTACTTCTCAACCAAGGAGTCAATTCCATTCCATGAATGTTATGTAACTTTTCCCTAAGCTAAAATTAAACATCATTTATACAAGGTCATTTTGGCTTAGTAAACACAATTTAAAGCTAGTATTATTTATATCAACTTTATTTAAAATGCTGTTTTCCAAAAAGAATCTTCATGTGAAGAAGAAAACTGTAGAATTTTTAAGTTAGATCCTCAGAATACCTAACTTTAAATAGAGATGAGAACATATTTTGCAAAAGTAAATTTTCAGCAGGAGATTTTGAAAGAGGTTATACAATAATATCTCCAATGATTTTTTTTTTTTTTGTTACTGCAAAAAAAGTTCACTGTTCCTCTTAATATACAGAATCAGTTTGCTGGATTGTGGGCACTGAAATGATCTGCTCCATTTCTCCATACAGGGTCTAGAATTCTGACATTAACTCAATAATTAGTAAATTTTATTTCCTAAAAAAGGAAAATAAATTTCTAGGATATATATAGCCTAGAAATTTATATATTTTATAGTAAGCCAACATGCTGAGTTGAGTACTCATTGCATGCAGTCCATTCTGATAATCGGTGTTTAGCAAAAGAAGCAATTTAGTGACCTTTTATATTAGCATTAGAATGATGAACATACTAAAATGTACCTGCCTGCTTCAGATCATGGAGCCCTGCAAAGATTCAGATATACAATACTAGGAAGCTAGCCCAGGGATGGGCAGGGGTGTCCCATGCCAGCCTCATAACAATTAATTACACATGTAAAACAAAGCAACAGTGATATTCAGTGGAATTCTTTGTAAAACTGTCAGTCCTGCCCACTTACTGCAAGGAATCACTGTTTACACATGGGTTCTATGGCCACCTCCTGACAGGAGGAGAGTGCAGGCTTTAAGTCAAAGCCCAGGAATGCACCACTGAAACTAGATGAAAGAAGCTTGTCATGATGTTCCAAACACACACAAAGAAAAACTCCAGTGCTCCAAACTATACACCAAGAAATGACACAAATATAGTAAACATTTTATTCCAAAGTTTTCCAAGTTCTCTTACCAAATACATACATGCCAACTTAGTTGATATAGAGAAACATGAAAATTTACAATGCAATAAAATAATTTCTCTGAAAGGGGTCATGCTTTGCAAGTTTGGACAGTCTAATTTTCACTTTTTGAACACATTTTTGATGCCAGTCTTTTTCTTTGAATTGAAGGATACATACTCTATATTTGGTACAACAGTATGTTGATCTCAGGCTCCTATTCAGAAAACTATAATTGATAATAAAGTCAGAAAAAAAACATGGAAACATTTACTTGTCAAAATTGCTACCAGATAATCTTCCCTGATTTGGTTTCTCAGTTATGAGTTGTTTCCTTATTGTGGAAGTCATTGTGGAATAATTTACACCTTCAGCATTTCAGATGTGATGTTGTCCCCTCGAGAGTAGTCAGTTTTACAATTTCGGCCACCCTTGCTCCCTGAGTGTTTTGAGTTTTTCACAGTTGGAGTTAGCTAACATGGATTTTGAAGTTTATTTCTTTCTATGCTGCTGTATATGAGTCTTTCCTTTTGATAGGCAGTTCTTGTAAAAAAAAAAAAAAAAAAAAAAAAAAAAAAAAGCTCCTCTTCTGTTTCTCTACTCATTATACCCTTTGCTTCAGCATCACACTTGGCTTGACCTTTGGATTATCCCATGAGCATTGCGCAGAAAACGTGAGTCATTTGTTAATTCTACTCCATGATGAAATCATTCATTCTTTGTTTTATTATTTACTGAGTAGCTGCAATGTCCCAGGTTCTCTTCTAAATTCTGGGATATAGAATAAACTGAACATACCAGAAGTCCAGTCTTCATTCCCATTCAATATATAGAGGTATATATTGAAGCAATTAAGTAAAATGTACAGTATATCAGATAATAAGTGCTATAAAGAAAAAACAATTCAAGAAGAGAGTTTTCAGAGGGTATGGGAACAAGGATTGGAATATGGAACACGGTTAGAAGAAACCTGTGAAATAGGGTGATGTTTGAGCAGGACTGAAAGGAAATGAAGCAATAGGATATGAAGGTCTCAGAGGAAGAGGATTCTATACCCAAAGAGTAGGTGCAAAAACTCAGGCAGGAGTGTGTGTGGTGTGTTCAAGGAGCATCCAGAAGTATCTAGATGAGTAACTTGAATGATGGATTTTTTACTTGTGAAGAGAGGGAAAATTATAGAGGAGCAGGGTTTAGAGTAGGTATAGGCAACAGAATTTCAGGTGGGATGTCTATTAGATCCAAATGGAGATTCCAAGTATCAAGTTGCACATATCCATCTGGAGTTAGGCAACTTGTCTGGATGGAGATATGAATTTGGAAGAGAGAGAGAGAGAGAGAGAGAGAGAGAGAGAGAGAGAGAGAGTGTGTTTGTGTGTGTGTGTGTGTGTGTGTGTGTGTGTGTGTACGTGCATGTGTGTGATTTAAAGCCATACCTTAAGGTAGGATAAGTGATTATAAGAAAAAAGAGAAATGGTCTAATGATAATCCCTGGAAACTTGAAGTGTAAACTCAGGATTTCAAACTGAATTGTATATATCAGCGGAAGAGACATAGAACTCTCTAAAGAGTACACAGGTCTGATTAGCCTGTGGAAAATCAATTTCCATATCTTCTACAATGATATAAGTAATCATGATAAAGTTGATCAACCCAAGACATTTAAGATGAACATCTCATGTGTTCTTATTTTTCTCCTTTCCTTGCAGAATACTCTACTTTTATTCCATTTACACACAAATGCGAAACTCTTCCAAGGTTGCACTAGCTCAGGTGTTACTACCTTCATTCCCCCTCTGAACAAGGGGGAATTAAAAAGTACCTGTGTACTCTTGGACTCTAATGATTGAGAAAAAAATGCTTATATGCATTAGTGGATTTCCAATTCTTCTATGAGCATAAAATCGCAGGGTGACACTGATAAAGTTATTATTCAAAGTAAACAGTTTGTGATGATGGATTATTTTCTTTGGAGGCACATAATTTGAAAGGTGATCAAAGAATGGTGTGATACTTTTATATGGAATTCTTTCTTATTCCATCAACATAAATGATGTTCCTCTGGGAACACATATGCAATACCTGAAAATGAAAACATGCAAAGTGCACTCTTCCTATATTCAAATAAGAAAATCATATAATATTGCAAGAGCTAGAAGTAATGTTGGTGTAATTTGGAGGAGGGGGTAGTTTTGTTTTCTTTGTTTTTTTTCAGGGAAACTGGAACAAGTCTATCAACTGAGAGTGAGGAATAGGGAGGAATTATTTAGAATTGAAGAGAGAATGGAAGATGTGAGATAATCATGCAGGAGAGTAACAGGCTAAACAGAGTGAGGGCACAGAGTAGGATTACTTGAAGCTAAGGTCCATGAATTTAAAGTAATACACCAGTAAACATAGTTGTCTCATCCTCTAGCCATGTTCAGCTTGAAAAGGAGGTGTCTTAAGTAATGACCCTTAAAAGTACACTAGCATCCACAATATTCCTTATGGTGGGTTGATTATTGTTCTCCAAAAGACTAAGTTTCTGAAATTCTTGTGCATGAATATCACACATTTCAGAAATGTCCTGATTTACATTATGACTAAGGGCTCCTTACTATAAACTTATGAGTGAGTTACTAAATGGCAGTGTATTTTGTGGTCTTATGTTAGAATTAGTTTATTTCAGGAGTTTCTTGAAGACACTGACATGGTGCTATACTTAGAAGTCTGGCTGCCAGAAAATGTTGGTAAAAGTCACTGAGTTTCTGTTGCATACACACAATTGAATATTTTTTTTTATAATTCAGGAAAAAAAATTCATTTTGTTATCAATGCTTCATAGTGTGACCTGATTTGTGATTTTTATCTGCTGCTATTCTTGCTAAAAAAAATTATATTAGTTCGGCATTATTCATGTCAGTTTTGTGGCAAATTATTTAAACAATCCCATGTAGCACACAGTTACATGGTTACATGTTTGGGATTATATTTTTCCAATAAATAAACATTCAAAATTCTATGCATTGAAATTTAATTCCTAGATAAGGGTGGGAGAGCAGGTGCTTATCATGTACAAAGCTCTAGGTTCTATCCCAGCACCAGAAACAAACAAGAAGAAAAAGATAACAATTTAATTAAAAATCATTTACATTTCTATTACTGATGTAGTCTTATATATCACTTCCCCAAATTCCCTACAATTAACATCTTTGTGGTGTTATTCTACCTCTCAATGAATAATACTCAAAAAAATTGTGATTGATTTTTCAGGACAGGTGGTAATTTAAAAAAAAAACTAAGCAATTTCTGAGCTTACAGCATATTCTTAATAATTTAAGAATCACATGTACAATTCAAACTATTTTCTTATCAAGAAAATATGCTGTTTATATATTTTGATAGCAAGGAAGTTTTCTGAAATTTTGAATATTATATTCTTTCAAAATCTCTAATTTTAAGTTGGAATAGAGTGGGATTTTTATGATCCTTGTGATCTTGGTTCTCATGATAGACAGATGAATGCCCCCCACAAAAAAAACAACAAACAAATTCTATGTATCAGAACCTGCAAATGTTATCTGACATGTCAAAACAGACTTTGCAGATGTAATTAAGTTAGGAATCTAGCTGGGCACAGTAGCACATGCCTATAATCCCAGGGAGTCAGGAGGCTGAGGCAGGAGGATCTCGAGTTCAAAGCCAGCCTCAGCAATTTAGTGAGGCCCTAAGAAACTCAGCAAGACCCTATCTCTAAATAAAATTCGGAAAAGGGCTGGGGATATGCCTCAGTGGTTGAGTGCCTTGATTTCAATCCTTGGTACAAAAAAAAAATCTTAATATAAGGTTGTTATATGGGACTACTGTGTATGTTCAGTGTAAATAGAAAAAGCTTTATAAGGAAGAAAGGAGTCAAGGAGAAGAAGATGTGACAAAGGAAGGAGATGAGAGAAAGAGAGAGAGAGAGAGAGAGTGAGAGAGAGAGAGAGAGAGAGAGGGAGGGAGGGAGGGAGGGATTATGAATTAAAGAATGTACACTGTTTGATTTGAAGTTGAAGGAAGAGGTCATGGACCAACAAATGCAAGTAGCCTCTAGAAGCCAGGCAAGTCAAGGAGATGGATGGAATCTTCTACAGCAAACAAAAGGAATGCAGCTCTACTAGCAATTTTTATTTTAGTACTTCTAACCTCAAGAACAGTAGGATAATGAGTTGTGATGTTTAAACCACCAAGTCTATATTAATTTTTTATAGCAATACAGGAAATTTATGTAATCCTTTTTTATTTATTCATTTACTTTGAGGGGCTGGGGGGTGACCCAGGGCCCCACATACGCTAAGCAACCACTGCACAATTAAATTACATCTCTAGTGCTATGCAGTCTTACTTTATTTTTAAATATTTTTTAGTTGTCGATGGACCTTTATTTTATTTATTTATATGTAGTGCTGAGAATCAAACCCAGTGCCTCACAAATTCTAGGTAAACACTCTACCACTGAGCTACAACTCCAGCCTTGCAGTCCTATTTTAGAGTAGTACTACAATCATTAAAAATTGGGAACTGCTAATTCAGAGAGCCATTATGCCAGGTCTTTTAAAAAGCAGCCAGAGTGAATATCTCTTTGGACTCCATTGCGGAAACCGAGAACCATCTGAAGACCCCAAGGAATTTATCTCTGAACCTCAATGATGACCTGCTCTTTCATGACCTCTGGGGAAGCATATCAGATCTAATTACATTCTTCTATTCCTTGAGCACGCACATAAAGGAGAGAAATGTGAACTTTTGAATTAATAGACATTTAATGAATCATCTGTGGCTACTCAGATCCACTACTACTTTTCAAACACCTGCAGTGAAATGGCAGGGTGGAGAACCCTTGTTCCTATCTATTCTTGAGTCCATTTATCTGACTTCATGAGCTCTGAAGACAAACACAAATAATCATTGATTCAGTTGCATTATCCATGGCTCTTTGTGCCTTCCAGAAGTCAAGGTACCTATTTACTACATTTCCTTTATAGTTCTTAAACAAGAGAGGTGAGCAGGATACTGTTAAGTTGGTTATTCTAGTAAAAGGCAATAAATGCTACTCTCTGTCAAAAAAGATAAAGAGACAGCCTCATGAAAAGGGAGCACAGGTAGAGGAAATATCACCAGGGGTAGTTCTGAATCATTTCTACAGCAGTCCTACACTCTCCAGCACTATTCTAATAGCTACAACTATAGAAAGCTTTAATAAATCATTAACCTTCATTCCTTAAATAAGAAATACTGCTTTGATTCAAAGTTTTAATAGTTTGAGGTTAAGAAACCTGTAAACATTTCAAGTAGTGTCACCATCAACCCACTGATCATGTACTAATGGAGATGGCATCCAATTACCTGCTCCAAATGCTTCCATAAACTCATTTAAAAATACCTTTAAAGTCTCTTCTAGCTGCTTTTTCCAAATTGAATATTTTAAAGGTACACTAGAGTAGCCTGTTTTACTTAGGATGGATCTAAATGTACTCTCAAGGCAGAACTATCTAAGAGTGGCCATTACTTTTATGCCTGCATTACTTTTTCATAGCATAGTAGCAAGATTTTGTAAGAGATGTGTTC
This sequence comes from Callospermophilus lateralis, assembly GCF_048772815.1. Classification (NCBI taxonomy): domain Eukaryota; kingdom Metazoa; phylum Chordata; class Mammalia; order Rodentia; family Sciuridae; genus Callospermophilus; species Callospermophilus lateralis. The sequence continues at coordinate 14,700,760 of NC_135312.1, forward strand.
TAAGAGGTTATTGCTCAATAAAAAGTTCTTGGATAATTGGCTTACTAGATTTCAGCTGTTGCTCTGACCACACAGCAAGTATGATTTGAACACAAATCTGTCTCATAACAGAGCCTGGGGCTCTATCTGCCATTGAGAGTTTTACTTTGGTCTTTCTTTCATCCCTCTGAAATATTGGTTTTGCAATATAAAGAAAAGGCTTTACAAAATATTTGCAAGTCATATACACTTTAACAATCATATATTACCACAATTATAAGTTTTATCAAATCATCCTAATGCCAGAGGCTCAAAATAATTATCATTTGTCCTTGGATACACAACTGCAGGTCACTTGAGAATTGGCTCATCTATGCTGGGTTGGCTGGGGTTGTTTCGAAGCTACAAGTTGGGACTATATCTGTTTCATGGTTCTCTCTTCCTCTGTGGACCAGAAGAATTGCCAAGACATGCTCTTTTCTTGGAAATTTTACAAGCACAGCAGGGTAATCCCCATGATACAAACAGTTTAAGCTTTTGCTTATATCGTATCCCCTAGCACTACTGGTGTTCCATTGGCCAAAGCAAACCACAAATCCAAGCCCAATGTCAATGAAATGACTACATGCAGTGTGCAGCAGGAGGCTAAGGAGGGAAAATATTATTGACTAAACTATAATCTAATCTGTTAAAGCCTCTGACTAACTTAATCCATAGCTCAAATGAACAAAGGGAAAACACGAAAAATTGGCTGAAACTGTGGATCCAGAGGTGTGTGTAGGAGAAACCAAAAGACTGTCTCCCCTCTATCGTGAACACCAGCCATTCTCAGTCATTACAGCACTACAATCAATTCTGAAATTCCAAGGAGAACATATCTTTGGCTTAGGTTGGGCATGTGCCTGCCCCTCAAGTTGGATGGCCAGGGTTTAGTAATATAAACAGTGGGCTGTTTAATTTTCTCTTTTCTATTTGCCATCCAAGATAAATGTCAGCTTCATTTTAAAGAGAATGCCTCCCAATTTTGTGTTACTGGCTGTCACCTTTGTTAGGAGTTACATATTTAAGTAGATCTAAGCTGTTTATCTTCAGTGAGAGAGAGAAAAAAAAAATCCTTGTCATGCTATTCTAGGAATAAGTCTGAAATTAATTCTAAATGTTTGCAAGGCCTTGGAATTGGAAAATGATGACTGATGGGAGTTAATCAGAGACTGTTCCTAGAGGAGGTGGTGATGGCCATTTTTCCTCTACTCCTGTATTTGGAGAGGAAAACACCAAAATGAATATTTGAGCATCTTGTGGATGGATATAAGGGAGACCAGATTCGAGGAGGCAATAAAGTCCACTATATACAGATACAGAACCATTAATTTGAAATTTACTGTAATCTTCACTGTCATTCAGAGATCGATGAAAATAATATATTGTTAAAATAGCACAAAAATTCAGGAAGGTCTTATTTCAAGTATCAATAAAAGAATAAAGATAACTAACTTTGAGTGAACCATGGTGGGTTCACATGGCAGAGTTCCCCATGGATGAGCAACACTTCCCAATATTCAGAAATGCATGTTACTTAAAAATACATAGATTTCAAGCATACCTAAATAAAACATAAAATACATTACTGATCCCTCATGTTGGCAACTAAATGAGCACTGAATGTGAAAATGACTTTTGATTTTGTTTTCGGTTATATTGACAGAATTTTGATTTTTGAATGCATAATGTGTGTAACAAAAATGTGAACTTTTAAAATTTAATGCATGACTATGAATATTCTAGAAAATTATACTTTTGAGAACATGAAAATAATTGTAATTGCCAGTGTTTTCCTTTTTTGTCATTTTATGCTTTGGGATGAAAATTTATGTTTTTTATGCATTTTAAAGAGTCAGTTATATTTTATTCTTAATTGTTTATAATGTACAAGTTAAGATAGCAATGGGAATAGGTAATAAGAATACAGAGAAGACCAGAAAAAAAGAGAATAGAAAATCTTCAAAAGAGATAAAATTTTTAAAAACTAGAAATAGACTATTTTTGAACATACGCTACATAAAATTAACAAATCAGGCATTGTATATGCTTTACTTAATTAAGAATTAAGTAATCAGAACAATAAAAATGAACAAAGAAGATTTTCCCATCAAATCAACAATTTAAACAGTCGGACAAAATCCTGACAATTTCAAGTACTTTAATCACTAAAACTTGTAAATACCAGCTGAAATCAATGAGAAAAAAATGAGAACTATTCATATCACATTCACACCTCAGAAAAAACAAATGGCACTCTAGTCTCCCCATTACAGGATGAAGGAACGAGGCTTCACCACAAGGGCAAGTTGGGAGAACAAGCCCACAGTTTTCTCTGGAGATTTGTGTTTTTCAGATTGTGATCCTGGAAAATGACTGTTGCAAGCCTTCTGACAGCATGAGGGTGTTTATGGAGAAACACAATCTGATTCCAATGAACGATTGCAAATTTTTTGCTGAATCTACATGACAGAATAATTAGCATTTCATTTTAATCAAGTTATTTCAAATGGAAAAAAAGTTGTAAAGATTGGAGTTTGTGTTCGCAATTAATGGCAAAGAGGGCTGCAGTTGTGTTTCTCAACTTATCCTCAAGTCCAGCCTTGGCTAGTGAAGGTAACACTTAAGCATTTGTTGAAAGAAACCCCAAATACCACTTTCCAATTAAAAAAAAAAAAATCAGTACAGCTACTAATACTCGAAATGCTGAATAAATATCAACCAGTAAAGAACACTCAACAAAAATGAGTACCAATGCAGAAGGGAATATCATACATTTAACATTAACAAAACACAGTTTTTCATGAAATTGAGAGAACAATACTTAAAACAAAAAGTTTGGTTTATTTCAAATTATTTGAAAAATATCTATCAGCATACCTGATCATATAAAATGGTAAAAAAATAAGTTAAAGATTATTATCTGGGATAGAAAAATAAAAATTAAACTACTAGTTTAATGAGAAATAAAGTAAAACAAGAAATTATACATAAATAAAAAGTAAATATTACTCTATTCAAATTTATCATATCAGGGAAAAACTATGGTAAAATGTAACTGATATTCATTGTATTCATTACAGGTATGGTTGATCTCTCAGAAGAAAATAGGAAGGTATATCTCATTGGTTTAATACCTGTTGGAAAATATATATGCATTATGACCTAAGAAATTAAAAGCAATTTTCAACTTTCAGCATTGATATAAAAGGCTTTCTACAACTATAATAATGATGCTAATATGCTTAACAACTAAAAAAATATATAGCTAAAATATACTGCAAAACCCTAGAAAGAGGTACAGTGCATAATTGCATATAGAAGACATGGCTAAACATATTATAGCAATAATATTCATTAGACAATTAAGAGATTACACAGAGTTTTCAAATTTTTTTGGCTTGGGTGGTTTTTTTTTTGGGTTTTCATTTTTTAATTTTTCCAAATTTGAAACAACTTAACCTGACAAAACAAATTGAAAATATTGACTTTAAAAGCATACTTGGATATACGATGATGGTGCCAACTGAATACTATTAAATAACTGATTTGATTAGGCAAGATATGACATGTTTTAGAAAAATAAGTGAAACAAACAGGAAAACCTTAAGTAAAAGTGAATGTTATCTTAGGTAAAAATTTAAATTAATATTAAATATGTGCCATTCAGTTATTTGATGTGAATTGTCATTTAGTATTAACAAGGTTAACAAAGTTAACAGAAGCTTACAAAAATTCAACTTTGGTAGTTTGCTTTCTATAAATTAAAATATATATATATGTATGTATGTGTGTGTGTGTGTAAAATTTCATGTTTTTAAATCAATAGAGACCATACATAAAATATGCATCAAAAGTTGCATTGAAACAAGATTTAATGACATTGGGATAAGAAAACACAAATGTTTTTAGGATTACAAAGGAGAAAGAAGATCACAAATAATCACCAATTCCTACAGATGCTGTTATCTGGTCATTTTTTTTCAGTCTTATTGAGATAATTTCACATATCATAAAATTGAACCATTTAAAGTGTTTAGTTCAATGATTTTTAGTAGTCTTGGGCAGACATCATTGTATTCAAAATTTTGTCATATTTTTAATAACACCTTTATTGAGATATAATTCACATACCATAAATTTGCCTTTTTATGAAACACTTCACTAATTTTTAGTACATTTAGAGTTGTACAACTCTGACCATGTACTTACTCAGAATATTTCTTCTCTCTAAGAAGAAACCCATGACCAATTATCAATCATTCCTTTTTGTTCCCTTCTCCTCTGCCCACCAAGTCCCAATCCACTACCATCCTCAGAAACACTCATCTACCAGAAACACTCATCTACATTTTGTCTTTATAGATTGACTGTTCTAAACATTTTATATAAATGGAAATGTGGCCTTTTAAGACTGGTGTCTTTCATTAATCATAATATGTTTAAGTTGCAGCCATACATGTTTAGGGTATTTCAGAACTTCATTTCTGTTACAGTTCATATACATCACATCACCCAAAAGTTTATGTGTGAGACAATGTAAGAGGGTTAAGAGGTGAACTGATTGGGCCAGTGCATTAATCCTCTGATAAGGATTAACTGGGTGGTAACCATAGGTAAGTAGGAGGAAGTGGGTCATTGGGAGCCTGCCTTTGGGGTATATATTTTGACTGTTGTAAGAGTAGTCTCTCTCTTTTTCTACTTCCTGGTGTGATGCCTTAAGCCTGTATACTTTGCCACAGTCTTCCGCCATGATGTGCTGCCTATCTGAAACCCCAAGGAATGGAGCCAACCCTCTATGGACTGAGACTGTGAGCCTCAAAATAAACTTTTCCTCCTCCAATTGTTCTCCTCAGGTCTATTGGTTTCAAAAAGAAAAGAAACAACTTAAACAATTTATTTTAGTGACCTAAAAATGTTTATTCCCTTGTAAGGGTGTACCACATACTATTTATCCATTTGTCAGTTGATGGACACTTGGTTTGTTTCTCCTTTGGGGCTACTCTTAGCAATCACATTCTAATCATTTATGTAAAAGTTTTTATGGGTGTATGTTTTCAGTTCTCTTGTATTTGTACCAAGGAATAGCATAGTTGGATCTTTTGGTAATTCTATTTTTAAATTTGTGGAAATTGTCAAACTAATTTCTATAACAATGGCACCATTATATATTCTCATAAATAAACTGTAGGTACTAATAAACTGTTGCTACTTATCTGATTTTTTCATACCTTTCTTAACACTTGTTATTGTGTATGTTTCTTATTATAGTCATTCCAGTGTATATGAAGTGATATTTCTGTGATGACAATGTTAAATATTTTTTCACATGCCTACTGGCAATTAGTTTATCTCTTTAAGAGACAGGTATGTTCAAATTCTGTGTCCCTTTTTATTAGCTTTTTTATTGTTGTTTTGCATTTTTTTTGCCATTTCAAACAAGACTAAAAGAATTTTGATGAAAGAAAAATTTGAAAACATGAAATAGAGAATTTTTGTTTCTGTTTTATAAACAAGACTTTAAAAATATTTTTAAAACATCCTAAATAATAGAGTTGAATTTAAATACCACTTTTCAAAGATGGTGACATTACTTCATACATGAAACTAAAATATTTTAAATACCACCTATCATCTTATAATTTATGTTTGGTATCCCTTATGAAATTTGAACATAATATGTAAAAATCCATAACTTGTGAACTTAAGTATTGTTTTACAAAATGTATTCACAATTTCTGTGACTACTGCCTCTTCACTGCAAAATATTTCCATGTTGAAATTTCTTGGACAAAAAAAGAAAAAAAAACTTTATTTAAATACTATTTTTAATGATTTATTTATTTATTTATTTATTTTCGTTACAATTCTTAATACACCACTATACAATGATTTATCATATCTCTGACTATATATAAGGTATATTGACACCAAATTCACATCTTCATACATGTATTTTGTATAATGATGAGAGTCTCCTTTTACCATCCATGCTATTCCCCTTCTCCCTCTCTTTCCCTCCCATTCCATTCCCTATCTAGAGGTAATCTTCCTCCCTTGCTCTCCCTCCCAACCCCATTTAGAGTCACACCCCCCCCTTTTATCAGAGAAGACATTCAGCATTTGTTTTTATGGGATTGGCTAACTTCACTTAGCATAATCTGCTCTAATGCCATCCATTTCCCTGCAAAATGCCATGATCTTATTATTTTTTATTGCTGAGTAATATTCCATTGTGTATAAATGCCCACATTTTTTTATCCATTCATACGTACACTGAAGGACCTCTAGGTTGTCTCCACAGTTTAAAGACTATTAAATAATTTAATTTTGTTACTCTCAACAATAAACAAGTTATATAGGAAATATTGATTTTAAAAACAACATAATTAGTTAAGGTAAATTTTTTTTCCTGTATAAGTATATAAAAATCTGTGAATCATATATTTTTGCTACTAATCTAAAATTTCCAGCCCATTAAAACATATATGATCATGAAAAATAATAATTAATAAAACTGTATCTTACAACATTTTATTTATTTATTTACTTACTTACTTACTTACTTACTTATTTATTTGATACAGGGTCTTGTTAAGATGCTCAGGATCTGGTAAAGTTACTAAGGTAGATATCCAAGTTTCAATCCTCCTGTTTCAACCTCTAGGAATGCTGGGATTACAGGCATGCCTCCTCTCACTTGGCTGTGTTTTATATTTCCCATATTTCAATCAAATGAAAACCACTCTGTGTTAGTCAACTTTCTTTTGCTGTGACCAAAATACCTGACAAGAACAATTTAGAGAATAATTTATTTGGGGCTCATGGTTTCGAAGGTTTATTCCATGGTCCAATGACTGCAGTGCTTTGGGCCTGAGATGAGGCAGAACACCATGGCAGAAGGGTGACAGTGGAAGAAATCTGTTTACCTCATTGTAGCTGAAAAACAGAGAAGAGGTGGCCCCAGGGATAAAATATGAACACAAGGGCACACTCTCAGCAACCTTTTTCTCTAGCCACATCCACCTACCTCACATTTACCATCTAGCATAGCAGTAGTCCTTCTAAATTATGAATTCATCAAATGGATTAATCCATTGATTAGGTCACAGCTCTTATCAAGTAATAATTTCACCTCTGAGCATCTCTTCTTTAATACAGGAGCTTTGGGGAGGCATTTAATATCCAAGTTGCACGTTTTATAAATATTTTTACATTTTCTGTCTTAATGTTAAGGTAAAGGTAAAGAATGTAGTACAATTATTTAATAGTTTATTAACTTGGTGAATAATTTTAATATACCTTAAAAATTCATTTATTTTCTTGTTGAAGCCAGGCTTAGCCAGGTCTACTGTTAAAAATGTGTGACTAATTGCAATAGTGTGTATGTTCTGTTTATACAAAATGAATCAGTGTAGAGAGGCTAAATGTGATTTTTCCCTTCTAATCCTAGAAAGCCCAATACACCCATGATTATGTTAGCAAAAAATATACAGTCCATCTAATAGGAGTATCTAGAAAAGAAATGTGGGCAGCTATCATCACATGTTATCTGAATTAAACAGATTAAAAATCCTAGAATATTATTAAGAGAATTGTACAACCAGAGAATAAACAAGCCCAATTTGCAATTTCTGAGAATGTGAGAGATTTAAAATGCCCCTTAATTCTCTTATGTTCATAGGTTTACAGAAAAGTGAGAAAGCTATTCAACCAATAAGTAAAACGTACACTTATTTAAGGCTTACTGCAGAGATTTAATGTTTCTGATAGAGCCAAATTTCATGGGGAAATTAATGAACTTGAGACTGTTAGGCCATGGATCAAGATCAGAATATAATCAAAGAACATTCCCATCTCATTCCTTTCTCCCAACATAGAAAGTTCTCACCACCCTTGCCTCCTGAGATTTCAGAACCATGGATCAGATTAGTGTCTTCCATTTATCTACTATTTTCCTTTGCATATGGGGGTGTTTATGATTCCAGGTTATTTTATCCCTTTTCTACTACTGTATATGTGGAAGCATGGAAAAGTAATTAGCTTTATAAGTTTTCCATGCCTGTCCAGAGCAAGGGAAATCACATTCAGATTTTGATATGGGGTCTACTATATTGTACCTGAAGAGAGTGGGCTGGCGTTTGAAGCCATACCCAAAGAAGGTTGTTAGATTGACTTCTTTGGCGAGAGGTCGAGACTGTTTTTTTCTATGGAGGTAGAATGAATGGAATATTTGAGGTTTGAATGGCATAAATTATCTGTATCTAATGCTGTCCACTGAATATTTTCAGCTTCTGGAACGCGTGATGGGGCTGTACTTCACATCTTCTTGTAGTTTAGAGGGTCATATGACCAGATCTGGCCAATGGGTTGCACTTGAAATGGGATGCCACTTCCAAGCTATAGCTTTTCCTTGATCTTTAAGACTCCATGATAATTAGCAGTGTTAAAGATAGTGAATTATCCATTATCCTGACTACACAGACAGAAATTCTGAGGAAGAGCTTTCAGCCAAACTCCAATGGACAAGTAGATGAGTGAGAAATGACTTCTGTTGTTGAAAGCCCTACAGACATGGTATTGTTTATTCAGCCATTATATGAATAAACATTCCTAACTGCCACAGTGACATTAAACACACCAGATTCCTTAAGGAAAAGTTAATATTTCTTCAAATTAAATGTATATTTAAGACATTTAGTTGTAAAATTATGATTCATTAATATTATTTCAAATTTATTTTTGAACTGACTTTGATGACCCGTTGTTTAAAGGACTGATCCACAAAATGATTACCTGTGAAAAGCAGGGTAACTTCAAGTTGAGATCTTTTACTCCCTCTACAGTATTTACAATTACTGCAGGTGGCACAGTGATTTTTAGAATAATGGAAGTTACTGTGGCTCTTTACTCCCAGTTTCTCCCCAGGATACTTGGCAGTTTCTCTCAATCTTCTGTTTGCTTTTTCAAAACAGCTGGAACTTAATTCTGAAAGTACAGAGAGAAAACATTGTCCTACCGCTTTTAATTGCCAATTAACTAGATTTCAATTTATGAATCCATCCTGTATGCGATTAAATAATAGCTTTAAAAAGAATTTTAAACACTGTAAGAGTTACTACTTCACAGCCCTTGCCTAAGTTGTTAGGGTTAGTAAATTCTAATCTACAGCTATAAATAAAAATAATGCCTTTATGTAACCATTGAAGGGAAGTAAAATATCCATACCGTTAAATCTCATCTATGTAAATTTTAATAATATTAGATTGAGCAATTACAAGAAAAAAATGCCCTTGCAATTTAATGAAAAGAGATTAAGAAAAAGCACACATATTAAAACACATTGGTTTCCATTATCCTTGGTTTCAGTTTCCAGGGTTTTCATTATTTGCAGTCAACCTCAGTCTGAAAATATTAAATGGAAAAGCCCAGAAATCATTCATAAGTTTGGAATTGTGTGGCAGTCTGAGGAGCATGATGAAGTCTTGCAGTGCCCACTCTGTACTTCCGAGGATGTGAATCATCCTCCAGTTTAGCATGGCCAAGCTGTGCACAGTATTGGCTCCATTAGTCACTTACAGCCATCTTCATTATCAGATCCATGTAACAGCATCACGGTGCTTGTGTTCAAGTAGTCCCTATTTTTGCTTAATAAAGACTTCAAATAACAAGAGTGGATGCTGACAATTGGGGTACTCCAAAGAGAAGCTATAAAGTGCGTCATTTAAGTGAAAGATGAAAGTTTTTGATTTAATAAGAAAAACATATTCTGAGTGTGCAATGCCCTATGGTAAGAACAAATCTATCCATGAAATTGTGATAAAGGAGAAAAATAGTCTTACTTGTTTTGCTATCATACATGAAATTGCAAAACTTACGGCCACAGTGTACCATAAGTGCTTAGATGAGATGGAAATGGCATTAAATAATTGGGTGTGATACTATCCATGGTATCTGGCATCCACTGGGAGCCTTGGAACATATGTACCACAGGTAAGGAGGACTAATGTATCATGCAAATATCAGAAATATGTATATATATGAAGTATATATATGTATATGTGTACCATACACACACATCATGCACATTTAAAATATGTAAGAATATATGAATACATACTTAACTATGAAAATTGAAATTCTCAAATTGAAATTTTCTTAAAGAAAAACAATGGTATACAGGATTTACTTCTTTTGATAATGTCTGAAGAAGTTATTTTGTTAAGAATTCTTGACTCAGATCTGGATTTCATTGATAGTCTTCTTAAATCAAACGATTTCAATTTTCTTTACCCATAAGAGGTAGGGGGAAAAAAGTGTTTACTTACTTGACAAGTAAAAGAGTAAGGATATCTTTTTTTGGTTCCTGCTGTACTTCTTAAGTTGTGCTTTATACTAGGTGTAAATAATGCTCAAGTATTATTGACATGGCTCTTTTCTTCTTAATAGCATGTTGATTTGTGTATTCCACCCATGATCTCTCTCTCTCTATGGACTCCAGAAATGAGGAAGAAATTGGAAATTTTCACCCTATATACCATCAAAGTTCTTAGATATAATTACTAAGGAAGTTTTTATGGGCACATTTGTTACTATGGAAATCCACAGTTCTGTGCTGTTGATTTGTGTAATCACCAGGGAATATAAATCACATAATTATTCCATCAGATATTTGCCATGTGCTATCCCTTTATAATCATTTATTGGAAAGCCCCTTTGTGCTTAACCATTCCACATTTGACAACCACCAATGTGTTCTCTAACTCTAAAATTTTGTCACTGGGACAAATTTATATACAGACTTTTGTGTAAACATTAGTTTCATTTTTCTAGGATATATGTTCAAGGATTTGATTACTGGATTGTATGACCAGTATATATTTAGGGTTATTTTTGTTTTAAGAAAATGAAAAACTATGTTTCAGAGAGGTTATGCTCTTTTTCATTCTCATGAGCCATGCACATATCCAATTTCTGCAAGCTTGCAAATTTTTATTGTCAATATTTTTCATTTAAGTTTTTCTAATACATGTATAATGAAATTCCATCGTAGATTGGCATTATTGTTGTATATTCAAAGTCTTTTGGAGGTAGCTCAAATTATTCTAGAAATTAAAAGGACCAGGTAACCATCTTGGCTTTTGCTTATAGCTGGTTTTGCAACCTAATGCATATCCCTAACTTGTAAAAATCTTAAGTTATCTGTACTGACAAATAGGAATAGTAACAACTATCTCATGCTCTTACTAATGTTATAATTATATGATGAAAGACATGTGAATGTACAGGAACTTCAAAATTACTACTGCAGGCAGATCTCTCCCCATGTGTCCTAGTATAGAGCAGGTGTTGGGCTCCCCACCAGGCCTTTCTTGGGCTTGCTCCATCACAGAACTGTATGAAATGGAAAGAAACCCCAGGGAACTCACTATTTTGTCATTCCTTGGGTTTTGAACCCCTTAGTCCACCTTCTTTTCATTTCTCAGAGTCTTTTTACCATTGTCTTTTAAATTGTTTTCAGAGCATTTATTTGTACACTGAAAGGTGGAGCATGGAAATGTGATTCCATCTTGTTTGAGAATGGGAAGTTTCCAAGCGTTTTTATGTACTAACTTAACCTTTGCAACTACTTTGAGTTAGGACAGTATACAATCTTATTTTCTACATATCTTAGAGAAGAAAAATTAAAATTAATAAATACCAAGGAATAGAAATATGTAATCGTATCACATGCATATACATGTATGAATACTTATATACACACATAGTTATAACTGTGATCTTGTACAGATTTACAGCTATAGTAGCTATAGCAGCTATGTAGCTACTTAAATTACGAAATCAAGAATTTTGGAATGAATGCATGTGTTTTTAAGTTACTTTATTCTGATAAACTTTGAATGCCATTAAAATTCATGCTTCATAATTTTTTATGAAACTACTGGAGACATTATACTTGGTAATATTTTGTACTTGTGTTATTTTACAATCACAATAAAGAAAACAGCTTTCTGAATTGATTCTTCTTACACAACAAGAGGCAACTAGTTATCAAGATCTAAAGTAATACTTCTATATCTTCAGGCATTTATTTTTTATTGGAAATTTATAGATTCTTCCTTATAATGATTTTTCCTAAATTTACATAGAATAGGTTTTATTCGTATCTCCTGTATTTTGCAGAATTTCCATGTTTTAGTGAGAAAAAAATTCCTCTGGTTTAACATAATTAAGGAGAATGTATTCTAAGCCATGAAAGAGCGATGGAAATAATCCTATTAATATAGAACAAAAGAGATAAAAAGTTTTGGCTCAAGTCATATTACATTCACTGTAATGATTCTCTATATGAAATGAATGTCTATTGGTGTGGGGTTTTTTTGGGGGGGAGGTTGTTGTTTTTCATTCACTATCTTCAATTAGAAATAATAACCCTAAGTGAAAATAGGAACATAGATACTTTATTTTACAGTTTACATAGTTCTTCCACAGATGTAGTTTTCATTTCATTATCATAAATTTTCTAAGATTCATGATTTATTGTCCCAGTGCCTTGGACCATCATTTCCTGCGTTAAGATCTTACCTCCAACCTTTCCTTGCTGCATGACTTTGATCAGATTACTTAACCTCAAACTTTCTGTCTCTAGACTTTCTCATCTCTAAGTTAATACAGGTTTTAAGGAAGAGTAAATGAGGAAATAAAGAAAAACACTCCAGATAGTGCCTTCATATAATAAATACTGAATAAATGTTACTTATTGTTATCTTCATTTTATACATGAGGACCATTTGGTTCAACAGATAAGTGTACCTTATATGTATATGAAATACATATGCGTCATATCTTACACTAATGTATTTTGAATTAAAATGAAATGAGTTTAATTTATTTTAAAAAAAAAGTTTTTGCAGAATCACATTTCAGAGCTCAAGAAATAGGGAGACCTGGCAGTGAATACAGAGGAAGACATTTACTGCTTGTCACAGAGTAGCCACTTTGGAGCTCAGAATTCATACTTACAACATCCCTTTGATTATTTTCATAGCCTGTTAGGAAACTATGACCTCGAACTTTGATAATCACCTCTTTAGACTAAAGTAGGGATCCACAAACTATAGACGCAAGCCAAATCAGATGTGTTGCATGTTTTGTATGACCATTGAATCAGAAGGGCTTTTAATGTATAAAACTTTGTTATTCACTTGATGATATGAAACATTCACTTTGAACCTCAGTTAATGAAAAATTGTCTTCCCAAAAAAGAATCCCAAAATTCTCATTAGCAGACATGCATTACAAGAAATTAGAATAAGTTATTATGCTAAGTATTTGTAAAATGCATTTTTTTCTATTAAATATTAACTGTCTACAGAATATCTTTTATTTTGCCTATAAAGCCTAAAATACTTAGTATCTGGCTCTTTACAGAAAAAGTTTTCCAGCTCTTGTACTAAGACACAAATGTGACTTCTGTATGAAAAAATTGCTTTTTGACCGTTATGCAGACGTTCACTTTGAACTACATTTTTCCAAAATGGTTATAAACTGCCTCTGTTAATCAGCACTGATTTTTAACCTAAAACATTTAATATTTAGTTTTGGGATATGAAAATATTGATTTTGAGTTTATGTTAGACTAGAGTGAATTTCTTTGCGATTTTAGCCTGATATTATGACCCTGTAAGAGGAAGGTCAATCTTTTTCAATTTAGCAAGAAGAACCTACAGGAAATGTGAGGGATTCCTGTCCTTTACTTCCTAACACAGAGTGTTTTCCTTCTGTGAAAATTTAGGAGACACATCACCAGGCTTAGTAGAGTCAAAAGATCATACAATTTTAAACTATTTACAACTGTGTTTTCTTTTTCTTGAGGGTGAAAGTCTTGAACATTCACTTTAAGCTAATGTAACTATTAAAATTTTTGCTGTGTGTTTTCCCTTGGGCTTTTAAATGTTAATGTGTTTTTTCAACCTGCATCATTGAATGTTAACAATCTTTTGCTTTATATTTTCCTCTATAATTTTTTCTATTATCTTCATGTTCTCTCTTTTTCTTCAAGTAACTTACGTATTAAATATTCAAATGTCACTTTAAGCTACTTCATCATCTCTTCCCCATACATTTTTTTTTCTTTACATATAGAATAAGTCATTGCACAGTACACTTGAGTCAGAATTTGAGAGGCAGTGTATTACACTGTTTGTTAAATGGAGTTTGGAGGCCAACTGGAATTCTGGTTCCTTCTTTGCTGCTTTCTAGCTGTATAAACATGGACAACTGAGTGAACTCATGTGAGTCTCAGTTTTCTCTACTATAAGTGGGGGATAAAAATAGTCTCTTAGAAGGGATTGTTGTCAGTGTTAAATAACATATACACAAGGTGTTTAATGCCAACGTTAAACACACAAAAAAACTAAACACATAAAAAAACTAAAGTTAAACACATAGAAAACCTAAAATCTAGGTGGTACATCCATAGCTACTCAAGCATCCCCACTTACCAGAGATCAACATTCAGAACTTTCATTTTAATTTAACTGCACAACCAACAAACTATTTTATTATGAGATTGGGGAACCAATTTCAATCCTTCAAAAGAGTGGTTTATATTGTGAGACACAAATATCATAAAACTAGGTACATCCATCTCCACTCTTTTGTTCCTGGAACCCTGGGCCTGTGCAGGGCTTGATCATATTGAGTTGTTCTTCTACTCCTAAAAGTATAGCTGTCAGCCCAACTTCCCTGAATTCTTTACAAAAATATAGTTACTATAAGATCATAGTGATATTTAATGGAAATATATAATCTATTCGTGTAAGAAGATATTTAGGGAAATATTTAGGAAAAATTTCACTTATCAATACAATAGTAATAGGAATCACAAAATAATACTATTATTTATTTATTTATTTATTTATTTTAGTACTGGGGATTGAACTCAGGGGGCACTTCACCATTGAGTTACATCCCTGGCTTTCTTTATTTTAAAACAAGGTCTCACCGAGATCCTTATTAAGTTGCTGAATCTGGTCTAAAACTTTCTATTCTCCTGCCCCAGCCTCCCAAGTCACTAGGATTACAGGAATGTGCCACTGTGCCTGGCTGTAAAACCTGTTACTTAATAAGCACCCAACTCTGGTAGATCAGTGGATATTATCTTAATCTTCATAATACTTATGAAAAGCAGGAATCATTTCCATTATAAATAGTATTAAATTGGGGGAAAAGTCTATAAGTATAATAAATTTTTGGTTGAGGCATACTAACTAGGGCAAGTTGCTAGAAATCTCTACTTTTGAAGGCTATTTCCTTGAAAATGACTATGGTCTTGTTACCTCTGTGGGGTTGTACATGAAAACATTTTGGTGCCCCCTAGAGGTTATCAGGAATGTGCACTTATCAAGCTGTGAAATGAGAAGTGGAAACCCACTCTACTGATGCTCATTCATTGCTTCTTCATTCCCCATGCTTCAAGTGACCCATTTACAATCACAGAGTTGCTCTTGAGCAGGTGTTCTCAAACTCCATGCACCATTAAAACAACTTGGAGGGGTTGTTAGAACACAGACTTCTGTCCTCCGCTGCCAGTATTTCTGATTCTGTGAGTCTGAGGAAGAGACTAAGAATTTGCTTTTCCAGTTACAGCCGCTGCCTAAGGCTGCTGGTCAAGGGACCAAACTTTGAGAACCACTGACCTAGACAATACTCTCCCAGCTGAAGTTCTCTGCAGAACCAGGTTGGGTTTCAGTACCCTTGGAGAGCTGGTGCTGTGAGATTAAGCTCTGCACTGCTCCCTTAAACAGGTGTCACAGAGTCATGTACATTCCCTATAGGATTCCTTGACCCCCGAGAATTTCAGAGAATTTACAAACGCATTTCAGTGAAGGAGAACTAATTGAGTTTTGGGGCCAAAGAAAGTAGGCTCTGTTTACAGCTCTGCTATTTAATCAGCTGTGCCTTGGGTGCATACCCAGATCCTTTCCTGGATGGTAGTACAACAGCAACCATCCAGGATGTACTGTGGCTCTAACTCTATCAAATGGTTTGGTACTTAGTAGGCCCCAAATTTTTTTAGTTTAATCTTAATCTCTGTGATAATGTCTACATTACCAATGAAATATGTTGAGAAAAATTAGATAATTAAGTACATTTTGCAATGATGGAAAATGGTAGCACAAAGACAGTTAAGAATTATTGTGTGAATTTCTTGAAATTAATCAATACTCTTAGTATTTTCTACCTTTGCTTAAACAAAGGGAAGCTATAATTTTCACTCATATTTACCTCTTTTTCACCAATTTTTTCCCTTACTCCCTTTTCCCATATTTCCCAATTTACTATCTTTTTCTTCCCACCCCCTTGCCAAAAAGAGGGGTGGAATTTTTTTTTCACTATGTGAATTTTAAGTGTCTAAATAGTTTCTAAAATTATTCTGGCTACTGGATTTTTTCCCCCTCCAGCTAATAGGAGACTCGAATGTTGACTGTAGTGGATTCCACTTCTATTTAATCCAGGTCAGGATTTATAGAGACCTCATGTGGTGACAAGAGGCACCACATAAGGCTTTCTTCAGAGATGGCTGTAATAGTCAAAGGGAAACTCAGAACTCATTTGGGAGCATAATAATGGAGAAAGAATTAAGACCTAGAAGTTAAAATTATCGAAGCATACAAGGCCTCCAACAAACATCCTGCAGTAATACTGAAGGAATAATACAGTAACATTTTAAAAAATGAGAAACCTGGTCACTCATGTGTAAGTTCCTTTTATTAACTGAAAAGCTGATGACACAAAAACATTCATGCACCATACCTCTCAGGAATTTGTTACATTCTCTTTTTGATTAAATTCATTGGACATATCTTCTTACATAAATTTGCATCAACTAGTAAAGATGTTTCTATGGGCATATTACTGTGAATGTTACTTTCATCTCCTTGTTTTGTTTTTTGTTTTTTGTTGTTTTTTTTAAATATACAGAG
This sequence comes from Callospermophilus lateralis, assembly GCF_048772815.1. Classification (NCBI taxonomy): domain Eukaryota; kingdom Metazoa; phylum Chordata; class Mammalia; order Rodentia; family Sciuridae; genus Callospermophilus; species Callospermophilus lateralis. Next base: position 14,717,766 of record NC_135312.1, read on the forward strand.
TGTAAAGTGATCCAGAGAGAGAGTCAAACTTGAGCTCCTATCTAAGTGTCTCACTTATGCAATAATATCAATAACATTTATGAATATTTGGAATGCAGGATCTGTTCTTGTGATTAAAATGCTGCAGAACATGATTCTATGTGGCTGATAAAGTTGAACACAAATACATCTCATTGCCAATGAGATATTAAAGCTGTGAAATTAAATTAATTAGTGTATCAGTAAATGCATCTTAACCACATAATTTAATGGTACAGACTATAGAACATTCACTGGGGGGAAGATACTCAACGACAGGTACTTGTTCTGAATCTCCTTTTCCTTGCAAGAAATGTAACTGTGGCTTCTCCTCTCTCACAAGGAAGTTACATAACAGACCTTTAGGCTAAAATCTAGAAGGACAAGTTAATAAATGTTAAATGTTTTGAAGTCTTTAACAGAATGCAGCAATATAAATCAATGGCATTCAAAGGAGTAATCATGAGTTCCAATTTAGTTTTTGAATGGGTACCCTGTCTTTGGAACCATGTTCAAAGAGACTTAGTTTTCCAGGGCCAGCAAATGATATAGGTAGAGGGAACTTTATGATATTTTGTAATATTTAAATAGAAAAAAAATAATGAGGATATTAGAGAGATTTCAGGTTGAATATGTTCTTGGGTTAAAAAAAATAGTTAATTATCAGGATACCTACTATATGCTAGACATATTGCTATATGCTAAAAATGCCAAGTGAGTCGGCAGGTCTTTCAGCTTTCAAGAGAATAACAGATGATTATACAAATAATCACTAAAAAGTTGCCATTTATCTGGAAGCATGCACAGATTTCTGTGAAAGCATTTCAAAGGTGGAATGAGAGTAAGAGAAAGAATGAGATGATACATTTTAAATTCAAGTGAAGGAGCTGACTCATTTAGAGGTCATTTGAAACCTATGGTGACATTGTGTTTTTTTTTTTTTTTTTTTTTTCCTTTTCCGGGGAAGCTGGAGAGAGTTATCTGTTGCCAGACACACATCACACTAAAGAAGAAACAAGGAAATTCTCTTTCAAACAGTTTGGAAAAAAAAAAAAATATCTAGAACTCCCCTGAAATAAAAGAAACCTTCTGGTACAATCTATGTTGCTAAGGATTTATTTTTTACCCTCCTTTGCCTCCTAAGAGAGTAAAATCATACAGGCACATTCAAGCCCTAGGAGTTTGGGGAGCGTTTTATGTATTCAAGATGTCAATTGAACCTCCTGTTGTTGTGTGTGACTATAAAGAAAGGGTTAAATGGAAGGGGGTGGCTTGGAAATGGGAATGTAAAGAAGAGGGTTGCAAAACATCATTTTCCAACTTGCAAAAACTGAACTTTTAAGCTCCCAAAAATACACATGTGTGTGTCTGTGAGCGCAGGCAGATCTATTTCGGTAGGATTTAATTTTTTTTTTTTAATTTTAAATCTCAATCTCTGTCTTTCCTTTGCTGTGTTGCAAGCACTGAGCAGCCCCCTTAGGATCCCGTGGCAAAAGCTGCAGCAGCGGCACTGGCAAAGCTGTTTATTTATGAGCCGCGTTCAAAGCCGCCCTCTCCCCATTCTCCTGCTGAGAACCACTATCTCCAAGCCCAGGTCATCTCTGGGGCCAAAGAGTTGGAGGCGGGGGCCCAGGAGCCTCCTTCCCACCGCAAACTTTGCCCGAGCGTGGGAGCTAGGGCGCGAGCCAGGACGCACGGGAACGCGCCCGCCCGCCGCCGCCTCCGCCTGGCGCTTGCAGCCGGGGCCTCACCTCTCCCCTACGAGGTGCGGGCTCCCCGCGCGCAGCCAGTGGGCGGGGCCGGACCTCGCGGGGCGGGGCCCAAGGGGTGGGGGTTCAGGCGGCTATATAAGGCCCGCGCCAGCTTAACTTCGGACTTGAGGTTATTTATTTGGGAAGCGCCTGGACGGCGGAGGTTGGTGGTGGCTGTGGCTGCGGCAGAAGGTGGTTAAAAAAAGGAGGAGGCGGCGGCAGCGAGTGATGGGAGCGCCGAGGCTCCCAGGCGCAGGCCAGAGCTGCGGAGCTTTCCAGGCTCAGCGGGAGTGCTGAGGAGAAAGGGGAGCGTCCGGGGACCAGCAGCCGGCTCCTGAGGCGCGGGCTAGGTTTTTGTTCGGCTGCGCTCAGCGCCTGGCAGCAGGAGCGAACTACTCATAACAACAACAACCCACCTTTCAGCAGCTCAGCGAGACTTAGGCTGCTGCGTCTGTCCTATTGTTTAGACACTTGCCAGGGGCTCCAGAGCGGCAGACCCCGCTCTCTGTCGCCGCCTTTCCTCTCTCTTACCTCCCTCCAGGGAGCGGGAGGCAGAGAAAGCAGCCGGGAGAGGGCAGGAGGCAGACAGGAAGGAAGGACTGCCCTGGACTGTAGCCGCCGAGTCAGGTGCAGCATCTGGAGCCGGGTGGTGTCTCAAACGTCGGCGAGAGGACTGCTACTGTGGAGGTGGGAGACGGTATCCCAAACCTGGGAAAAGTTCCTGCACTTTGAGAAGGAGAACCCACTTGTGGGAGGCTGCCAAGGGGCGAGAGAGAAGCTGCGCCCGCTTGGAGCTGGCTGTTGTTTCTTCCACCTTTGCCATCAGGTGTCTGCCACGGAGCTGCAGCGTATCCGGGAGACGAGAGGGGCTGACACGCGCGCGCACACACATTGCCATTCAGCTATCGCCTGGGCTCTACCTGGAGTAGCGGATCCCACCCTCCCGCTTGCCACCTAGCTGTCCTCCAGACAAACTAGCAGGGCCCGGGTCGTGAACACCTTGGCCTTTGCCTTTCCCCTCCTTCCGGCCTGCCTTCTTGCAAGTCCTGCGCTAGTCAGTGCCTGTTTCACCTTCTCTGGAGCTCTAGTGCTAAACTTGGCTTCTTGGATTTCCTTTGCTGAGATTTTGACTAGTGGATATTCCTGTCCCGCTGCAGCGGTCCTACTGCCCTTTTGTCTTTCTGTGTGACCTCAGGGCAGGCCCTGGTGCAGAGCGTCGCCAAGGACGCTGGGCGGGAGGCGGGATTGCCGAGACATCCTTCAGCGAAGTACATGTGTGTTTGCAAACCATCCTTGGCTGTCGGGAGATTGCGAGGACCGGTAGGGGCTACCGCTGAGCAGCAGGCTGGGGAGAGGCCGCGTGAGTGAACCGAGCCCTGCGCCCTGCAGCGCCGCCCCCAGTCCCCTGGGCTGCACAAACGCCCGGTGCGCCCCCGCGCGCCATGCCCAGTTGCTTGGCGCGCTCCGCTCCGGGCCCGAAGGGCTTCTGCGCCTTCTAGCTTCAAGGAGTCCACTTTGATCAAGACCACCATTACTACTGAGCGCCCCTCTTCCTCCTCGCACTTCTCCCAGCCCCACTGGAATCGAAATTGTAGAGCAGTGTGTGGGATCTGAGTATCATCTCACTCTCCCCCCTGGCAGCCGTCCTTTGCATCTTCACAGTCCTAGGAAGTCTCAGCTCTTTTACCGCTTAGTGGTTTCTTCAGCGACAGAAAACGTGTGATTTCCTCCCCCACTGCTCTTGGGGTCTCCTTGCAGCCTTGGCCAGGCCATTGATCTTCAGGTTCGAAAGTTGCCCACGGAGTTCCTGCCCTGCTACAAGAGGGTGTGAGGGAAGGGGAAGGCAGGAGCCCGTTCCGGCTCTCCTGCCTTGAATATTAATTATTACTGATCCATATTATTTTGTGCACATTTCCCCGGGCACTCTGGGTTGCTAATCCCGCGCCAAGCACTGGGCCTCAGACACTGCACCGTTCCGTCGGAGCAGCGAGCTAAAGAGAAATCCCCAACGCCAGCAAGCCAGGAGGCGGCGGGGGAAGATGCGCGGCATTGGCTGGCAGACGCTGTCCCTGTCGCTGGGGTTAGTGTTGGCGGTCCTGAACAAGGTGGCGCCGCAGGCGTGCCCGGCGCAGTGCTCCTGCTCGGGCAGCACTGTGGACTGTCACGGGTTGGCACTGCGCAGTGTACCCAGGAATATACCCCGCAACACAGAGAGACTGTGAGTATGGGTTCTTCGCCCTCCCCTTCTCCCCATCGCGGTAGCGCACGCTTTGCTGGGAACCTGAAGTGATCCAGCAATACAGGGACCTGGGACTTGTGCCTGTTGAAGCCTCACTGGCTCTCCAGATCGCTCATCCTGGGTTGGGCCCTCCTGGAGGGCCAAGTACTGGAAGGCACTGCCCAGGAAAGGGTGACTACCTAGGGAGGGGCGGGTCTGCTGGCAGCTGCATTTGGTCCCTTTTCCCAGCTCTTGTCCCGCCACTGCCACTAGCAGCCTCTTGTGGACGAGTTGTTCGGGGCTGTGCGGATGGGAGCTAGGGAACAAGTATGAGAAGATGCCCCAGGCTAGGAGACACGACTTTGTTTTCAGATTCCTTATAAAGAGTCACCTTGCTGTTGCAAACATTCTTAGGTCAGTTTTAGGATGAGGCCCCCTCTTGTCCCCCCCCGCTCCCCCGGGTTGGCGTGGAGGAGATGGCAGGGGGCTCAAAGAGAGAAACTTAGGCTCCCTGTCTTTGTGTTCCCCTCCCGGGAAAGAAGGGAGGGGAGAAAGGGTCATGGGGTGTCCTGGGATATTACTGTCAGGCAGGAAGGGTGCCCCAGTAGGGCCACAGTTGGCTTAGTGGCGGTGCGCAGCCCCCTGCTACTCCCCCCCACCCCTCCCCTGCCCTCTACTTCTGCCCGGAGGAGGCGGAGGTAGCGGGCCCCAAGGGACTCTTCCAAGCAGGCAACCGCAGCGGAGACCCGCGTCCCAAGGTTTAAGTGAAGTTAGTGTACTGGTTCTCCAAACCTGAACCAGCGCAGATAGATCAGACTGCTTAGGCGACCCGGCTGGCCTTGGCCGCCCCCTCGGGCTCTTCCTGCTGAGCCCCTGTCCCCCTGTCCACCTTTCTGGCAGTTTCTGCGTCCCTTCACGTGGCAGCAGCCCCTCTTTCTGCCCCTCTTCGCGCTCTGGTGCCCACAGACATCCCCGCCTTCCTGCCTCTGCTGGTCTCTAATGAAGAAGTAAACGCAGTCCCGGCGTTGACGGCCCACGCGCTCCTGGTGGGGCGCTTCCCGAGTTCAGGGAAGCGGAGCATGGAGGCCATTCTCTTTGTGAATGCCGAGCCGCCGCCCCAGTCGCCCGAGCGCCCTAGGCGCGCTAGTGCTCTCACTGTGGCGCGTGGGCCGGGCGGGTGAGGGCGATGGGGACCAGTGCGCTGGGACTCCGCTCCCGTGGCCTCTTTCCCTCTGGGTGTGAGGGCCATGAACTGCGGAGAGGACGCCCTCAGATTCGCACTTCTGCACCAGCGCAGTCTGCAGCGCCTTGAGTCGCCCTTCTTATCTAATCCATCTCTCTGGCCTCTGCTTTAAAGGCCAAGTTGAGCCCTTTCTTCTTTTGGAAAGGCTCATCTGTCCCCCAGCCTTACTGGGTCGCCCCCTACTCTTTTTCTTCATCCACCCCAAACCCTTAGTGCTGCGCAAGTTGGGCCTTACCAGGGTTGCCTCATCAAGATGTGATTCTCGACATTTGCCTCGGGTGGGAGGTAGGGATTCCGTGTTATATCGAATAGCCAATAAAGGACCCCGACGATTTTCGGAACAACTTAATGAGACTTTGCTCAGCGTGTAGAAATAGGCAAAAATTGAAGGAAAGTAATGCAGAATTCTGTTTTTGTACTTGTCATTTCATGCTGTTCCAATTAGTTTACAGTGTAAGCACTAACGTGTCTTACTCAACCAAAAGGGAATGCACTGGGGGGGGGGGGGGGATGACAATTGGGTTTGGATCCTTGGGAAAATAAAAAATCCCTGTAAGGGGATTTTTAAAGAGGTTTCAGAAAATAGTATAGTCAGTGTTGTCTAATAAAATTCTATCATTGACAAAGTAAAAACTTAAAATACATATTTCAAACATGAAGTTTTTAGGACGAAAGTAAGAGAGAATTTAGGACCTTGCAGGAGAACATTCGAACCTCAGCAGAAGCTGGTTTTACTTGAAATGATTGGAGGCAGGGCAAGTTTAGATCTTGACCTGAGGTGCCAGAAATAAAAAGGGGGGGTGGGGGTGGGGTTGTGACTCTTGAAGGAAAAGTGGTGCTGAAATCTGAACAAAAATGTTAGGGCCTGAATACCACTTCCATTATTGCCCCCGCTAGTAGTTTTCGCTTTACAATCACAGCGGGGTTCCCTGAGCTGCAAATGAAGAGTTTAGTTTTCATACAAACATAGAATTGTTGGAAAGTAAATGCAGGTCTTTGAAGTGCATTTCTTTTGATGGCCCTCTAACTTTCTTCTTTACCTTAGGAAGTTTAGCCACCATGCTCCCAGAAGGATAGTGTTCTTTCTAGCTTTTAAAACTTTGTTCTTGAATAGTATGAGAAAATAATTCCTTTAACTTTCTGAGGGGAACTCCAGTAATAGGAAAATAACAGAATACCTGTGAATTTGACACACACATTCTTATAAAAGCAAAAATTAAAAGCACACACAAACCACACACACACACACACACACACACACACACACACACACCAAAAGAACAATTTTCATGATAATACAATTACTTCATTTTCTTGTCATCGTGGGCCAGCCAGGATGAACTTTGTAAACTTGAGCATTTATGCAATATTATTTCAAAGGTTGTGGTTGCCCCCTTCTCTCTCCCATTTGTTTTCTAAACCATACACTAATTTAGTCTTAGGCTTAAAAGTTCAAACCTACTTTAAATTTAACTTTGCTTAACTAAGTTAATAGAAATAAAATGGAGCTTTCATTTTCTGGTTGTCTCTTAGGGATTTGAATGGAAATAACATCACACGGATTACGAAGACAGATTTTGTGGGCCTTAGACACTTAAGAGTTCTGTAAGTGTTCTTCTGTAATATGGGGAATTGTATTGTATTGAAGATTGCACTTTGAGAATTGTTAATAGTATCAGTTTTTCAAACCTTTCCAATGACAGAAATTTTAAAAATGTAAAGGCCTTGGTTTCTTTATGTATTTTACTAAAAGCACAACTTTTAGTAAAAATTTGGGCTTTTATTTTAAGTTTGGACACATGCCATAGAAACAGTGTTTTAGAAATGACCCTAAGACTGTTTTATCATACCCTAAGTGCCTTATGCATATAAACTTGTAGAATAGTCGCTTTCATAGTGTGAATAAATAATGTGGGACATCTGATATTTTAGTGTTTGAGATTAACTTGAAAAACTCAGGTAGATCTGTGTTTTAATATTATTGAGCTAAAAATATTTAGACTTGTTTTCTAAGAAAAAGTAATTTCTAACATTAAAATCAAGCCATCCATCTTTTTAACAGAGCTTAGGTAGAAAAATGTTTATCTATAAAAAAGCATCATTAGTTATATTTTCAGTTAATTTCCTTACCCTTAATATCTTTGTAGCTTACATAAAATAGTTGCACTATGATTACTTCTTTACTTAGTGGGTTAATTTAGCTGTGAATAAACCATTACTCCAAGTCAATGCTACATAAACTTGTTTTCTCCCACAAGATTGTATATATTTATGTCTTAAAGGTCATATAATTTGACCTCTATATACCCAGTGTTCAATTTTTAAAACATATTTTGGCCCTTATGAAATATTTTGGTTGCTGATGGGTGTCCATAAGTCATAATTGAATATGTGTATGATGAATTACTGTAGTTAAGAACACAGTTGAAAATCAGCATACCAAAAACAGCTATCAAAGCTGCAATTTCACTGCTCTTCTGTTATATTTAAGGTTTAGAGTTTGAATAGTAAATTTAGTGAGAAACTGCTTTAATGTTTCTGTAAAAGTTTTGTGATGTGGATGCTTTTTCTTCTCCATGAGTTCTTTCACATATATCACTATTAAATTTGCTCCTAGTTCTCAAAGCAGAGCGAAATCTAACTTTAAAGAGAGAAAGAGGTTATAAATTTTCAGTTGCTGAATTGAAATTGACTTAGATGGTAACATTAAGAAGCATGTTACATTTTTTTTTTTTTCATTTCAGTCAGCTTATGGAGAACAAGATTACCACCATTGAAAGAGGAGCATTCCAGGATCTTAAAGAACTAGAGAGACTGTAAGTATTTTCAATTCCAAACTCATGACAACATGACTGTATTTTTACAAACACTTGAATTTCAAGGCTTATGTCTTCAATTTCATGTTTTCGTTTTAAAAAGCTTGCAAAAAAAATGGGGGGGGGAGATGAGTAAGTGGTTTTCAGACAAATTTACAACAAGTAGAGTTTCTGGATATAGGATATTAATTTGTAATAAAACACAAATTTACTTTTCTGAGATGTTTATATACTTGATAACCATTGCTTTGGTACTGAAAGATGTACATATATGTTTTTCTTATTTGTTCATCTGATTTGTTTGCTTGCCTATGCAGGAAGAGAGGTGGACCTTTTGTTCCTATTAATAGTACATATGGAAGGGATGTTTTTCTGATAGTAATTTTAATTTATATGATGTTACTTGGTGTGTCATTAGTGATGTTATATTTTTTTCTGATGATGATTTAACTTTTTATCATTAGAGTGGACATTATTAATAATTGTTATTCACAGCTTTATTTTGTTATGCTATAGTAGCTTTTCAAATATTCCTTTTGGGAAATAAGAAAGATTACCAAAGTAAGATCTGTTATCAATGTGTAGTCATTTAACATTGACCTTTGTTTTTCCAAAATTAAATGTAACCTTCAAATTAAAATCTGTTTTTTAGACACAAATTCTTAATGGATTTATATTTATTACTTGAGGATTTTTTTTTAGGTTCACAGTATACATTTACATCAGACAAAACCTCTATCTGAAATAGAAAAAAAATTACAGACTTTGTAATTTGAAATGTGATTTCATGTCTCATAGATCTTGATTATTCCACTTTAGTAGGTTTGTATTCTCAGGACAAGTAACAGATTTACTAAAAGTAGTAACAATTATTTAACAGTTTTCACATCTGATTTAATAGTCACTTTATATACAAATAACACTCTTATTTCAAATAACAAAATATATTCACTTTAAGCAGAAAACACAGTCTTATTCACTAGGCCCAAAGGCAGAAGTTAATTCTGTGTAATTGTCCATAAGTTGAAAAATGACTCGTCATCTTCTGAGATATTTATAAATGCATAGATTTCATTTTTATGACTTTAAGTAAAACACAGAAATATGTACTATATTTATTATAAAACTTGGCCATGATAAATATTGAAATATGGGGAATATAATTGTAGAGTTCAAAATAAATTAAAACACTACTTTGAGCTAGTTTTGGGGGAAAGTAAAAACAAGATAAATATTTGGTTGAATTCATAGTAAAGTTCATAAATTCATAACCTATGTCTAAATACATAAAATTATTCTGAAATTATTTATTATTTGAAGCATTCATAGGCTTTGTGACTAACTCACAAATTTATCTTTAATCCATCTATTTTTAAAATATTGATATAATCATATAAATGAACAGAAAATTTCATAATTGTATATATATATATACAGTTTTGCAAGAATAACTTCTAGCAGTCACAAAGAAGCATCTATACCTTGGTTTTTAAACAATTTTGAATCATAGAATGAGTCTTAATGGTTTTTCCTGCAGCCTCTACTTTGGTTATATTGTAAATATTTTAAGACTAGAAGAAAACACACTTTCTGGTTATTTTTCAAGCCACTTCCAAATATCATTTGAACTTTCATCTTGACTAAATTAACTTTTCCTAAAAATTATTAACCAGACGCTGCATGATCTGAAATTTGATTAGAGTTGTAAGTGGTACTATTTTTTGACTTTGCCTTCCTCTGGGAATGTCACTTCATCTCAGAACAATTTTCTGTTCTACTAAGACTAAGTCAGATGTTTCAGAGTGGGAGGAGAATTTGTAATTTTGAATGAAAACTAATATATATGCAGGACTTCTTTAAATCACCCCAGCTGTTGGCTGAGAGCAAATATTTCATATTTGTGAGGAAAAGCTGAGAAAAATTCCTTTTGTTTACAACTGCCAAGTCCATCTGATGGAAGCACATTGTTATCTGACAGCCAATTCATCTCCTTGGGACTCTGGAATTCAAAACCATTTCTTAGGAACATTGTGGATACACTTTTCAAATATTTATTTTTTAAATACATTAAATGGCAAGCAGTTTTACTAAGGAATGCATTCAAGTTACTGTGAAACAAAAAAAATTTAAATTTTGTTCAGCATATTGTTTTAAAAATAAAAACGTAAAACAACAACAAAAAATCTATCTTGTGAGTATCATTCTCAGATTATTATGGCCTCTGGTATATACCCTTATTTTAATTGGGGTCATTTACCATCACAAAATTGCTTGCTTTTTCAAAGAACAGCAAGGGACAATGTGAAAGACAGGAAGTAATCAATGAATTAACTTTAGCTATGAATTGTGTAAACTTAAATGATTTTTAATAATTTAGATGTGAGATTTTATACTGGAACTCTCAATTATGAAAAGATGTATAAGTGCAGGCATATGTTGTAAATACCATCCATACAGTGAACAGTGATTTAATTTTCTTTCCTTGTATGAAGATCAAAAAATAAATAAAAATGTTTATTTTACTTGTGTGTAATGTATGGTTCTAAATTATTTTCATTTTAAAGTGATAAAATAATTGTAAATGATTTTTGTGAAAATTTCAAAGTTATATTTATCTCTTATTTTATTTTGATGTAGTTTACACTTGATCTAGAGGGGAAAAAATATCTGAAAGCAGAAGATAGGATCTATGCCTTTTTATAAATACAACTTTTTAATCTGTAAGAAGCAGGATCCTGTTAAGTTGAATTTAATGTAAGCATGGAATAAGAAAGCCATTATTTGTAAATCAAAGCAGTATAGCTACAAAAGAAAGATATTTTTCTACTTCAAAGAATGGATGCAATTCTAAAATCTCAAGGCCAAATGTCAAGAAGTACATGGATGTTGAAATCCTTCCTTCCTCTTGTCTCCTTCCTAGTCCCTTTCTTCCTGGAAGTCTCTCCCTCCTTTATGTCTTCCTTCCCCTCATTGTTTTCTCCCTTCCCCGTTTCCTTTGGTTTATTTTTCCCCACCTTCTCCTTTTGTTTCCTTTTCACTCCCTTCTTTGTGTTGTTTAGAAATGACATCAGATGATGTGGTCATCATCAGAATGTGGTTATGAGTCACTGTAAAGGGACTAAGTTAATTGCACCTACACACCATGAGCACACATGACTTCCTGTTTTGTCACTCTGCCACCACACTCCCAGACCTACCACGTGCAGTGGCAGATTTTCTAAAAGGCTTTGTATTGCCAGCGGTCCCAGTTTTTCTGGGAAAAAAAAAATGAAACCTTGAGTACTTTAAACCTTTTTATATTGTATTAGCTGATCTCCTGTCGTTTCATCAGAAAGTTCTATAGAAATCTAATGTGGTTAAATGACTAGCTAATTCAGTACAAATCAATTAAGAGGGGAAAAAAAAAATACCAGTTAACTACAGTAACAATTCAGAACACTTAGCAAGTATGCTTCTTTCATGTACTTCCTAGAAGATACCTTTATATATCCACATAAATTTTCCAGACAAAATTACTAATACAAGATATTTCTCAGCTGGTACATAATTCTCTAGATGGTATTTTTTTTTAAAAAAAAGTAACATTGGGACCCAGAAGTTCTGTGGGCTGGTATAAAATTCTGTGGCTTACATAAATTTACAATTCATGTGCCATTGTGATGATGCTTTGTAGTCATTGAGTTATATTTTACAGCCTTTTTTTTTTTTCTGACAAGCTAGAATACTTCAGGGTTCCACTATTGAAAACCGTCTTCCTCTTTTGAAAATTCCTTCATAACACAAATGCAAGAGTATAAGAAAGTTTAAGGCTGTCATTCCAAAGACATTTTGGTAGTTACTTCAGTACTGCAAAAATGAAACTTAGATATGTTTGTCTAGCTTATATTAAGAGACCAAGAGCATACCATGGAAAATCTTGGATATTAGGCTTTTCCTGGACATTACAATCACCTTATAATCTTCAGTAAGGAAATTGTTGAAGTGATAAAGGCCAGTACACAGACTGTGCCATCTTCTCCCACTAACAATGTGCTTTTCAGACAAATATTTCTTTAAATCTTTCCAGTTTTAGTCTCTTCTATTTAAAATGACATTTTCTTTCCTTAAAATTTTCTCTGGCTATTCATTTTCTTTTCTGGATAAATTTGTCCTTAAAATATTGAAAATGTAGCCATATGTTGAATCCTGAAAAATAAGCCTGTTAAGTATTTTAAAGTTCCTGCAGAGTAAACACAAAACAAAAATAACAAAATTTCCAACAAGTTGATGCAAATCAAATATATTCATTTTAATTTAGAGAAATCTTAGTCTCTTCCCAAAGAGCCTATCTTTGAATAAATACTGTATTTTTAATCAAAGAATATCCAAGGGGCACATTTCTTTTCTTTTCCCAGGGTGGTGCTGAATTAGTCCTCTTTTCATGAACACACCATTCATAAGCAAGTGACAGGGTGAGGTTGAGAGCCCTGGCACTCTACAGCCTTTGTTGTGGGTTGCTACACATGAATTCAAGTGGAGAATATGTGGTGGAACAGGTCTGAAGGAAAGCACAGTTTATCCTGTTCATCAAGGATGTCAAGAACCCCTCTTCTGACTCATCCTACAAGTTTGTAGGCAACACATAATATATATCTTTTCTTATTGTAAGGACAAACAAACCATGCTCTCTCCTTGGACAGGAATGTGAGCTCATTTCAAGAGTTGTTCTCTGGTATCTTTGCACCTAGGTTGAAAGGCACTGTGGTTGCTTTCTTAGAAATTCTCTTTAAAGAAATATATCAAACTAACAGAGGTTGAGTGTGCACATTACATAAGGTAAAAATACTCTAAAATAAATACACATGGACTATTTTAAATTGTGTTTCCTGACTCTGGCCATAGAAAGCTTTAATGCAAATGAGCTGTTGCAAGTTTAGCAGAATATTCAATCCATCTGAGAGGATTTCTTGTGCAACCTGTTTTTATGGTCTCTGAAGTCAAACTGTGGTGAGAAGGCCTGTTTGCCCTTATAAATTCTGAAGCAGGAAGGCTGTTTATTTTTCCCACATCTGTTTTGGGCTCATCCTTTGTGACAGTGTTTGCTGGATGCTGTCTTTTATACCTCCCTTGAAATGAGTAGCTTCGTTTGCACTGTTACAAGGTGTTTGTGGAAGCAGTGAATGTCAAATATTTTACATTTTATTCTGTTTTTCATTACTTTTGGATGGATACCTTTCTGGCTGAGTTATGCCTTCTACACTGCATTTACCAACTTTGCACAGAATGAGACTTTTGTTCATGGACTTGATATGTATTGTTTTAATCTTTTTTTCAAAGAAAGTTATATCTGCTGGTCTGGAAGGAATATTCATTGGTAGAAATACTTTCAGAATGAAATCTTGATAATAATAGGAATAATCTGGTACTATCAAAATTGAAATATTGTTTCAAGATAGCATTTACAAAAAAAAAATATTTGGTTTTCCTAATTTGAGCATCCATCTACTCTGAATGCAGATAGGCAGTTCGGAAAGACTGGCTTTGTGAGGCTGTTTTAGGATTTGGTGTTGGAACATAGACTTTGAATTATCTAGAACTCCTGTGTATAGGCACCTTGCAATATTCACAGCTGCTGTCTGGTGTCTCCTGAAACACCAGGCAAATACATATCAGTTGTATTGTTGACTATACTTTCTAACCAAATACAAACTTTCCCTCCCTCTTTTAGAAACAGAAATATTAGGTAAGAGAGACATTAAAAAAAAAAAAAAAACCTTAATTATGGTTCCCCTATGAGATCTTGGACACCTTGCTTCATCTTTAAAAACTTAAGTTTCCTCATCTTTAAAACAAGGATATATATTATGGAATAGCTTATACTGGTAGTAGATGATTTAGGTAAGGTAGTGTACAATTTCACAAAATTTTTTGCACACAGTGCCTAAAGAACTATCATTATGCATTTCAATATACCTCTTATTTCTCAGAAGTTGACTTAAAAATTATGTTATCTTAACTATTAATGTGTGTGCATAACAAATTTATGCACTGTATATTAAAATTATGCAACACTATATGCATTATACTGTTAATTTCATTTTGATTTTCTGTTAGCATGTACTATGTGATTAACAGAAGAGACATGAAGATAATCCAAATTCTTCACATTTTGTTTCAGAATGTTTGTCATAAACTTTTTGAATTGTAGAGAAATATGAATAAGTAAAAGAACTAAATAGGAAGCAGCCTTTTTTTTTTTTTACTAAAAAGAGTTGACCTTTATAGCACAGAATACAAGGGATGAAATTATCATTGATATCACTACTTAAAATACAGAACTGTTAATTTAATACAAGCTAAGTTGATAATGCTGTTGAAAATTTATGTTTTTTGTAATGCATGATAAATGTTAAAATACTTGATCTAAAAATATTAGAATAAAAACATTTAAAAAAAGATAATTGGAAATTTTGTCCAAGAAGAGGTCAAAATAGGGAACTAATTAGTTCTATTCCTGGCCATTTATGTATGAGAAACAGGAGGTTGGAAATGATAAACTTTCTAAGGCAAATTTATCAGATGTTTATTACAGACCAAGTGTGTTGCAAAAATACCCTACATTGAGAATGACATGTAAGAAAAAAAGCATGAATTTTTCACTGGCTTTGGTAAAACTGTTCTTATTTTACATTTTAAATTGGATGGAAGATTACAAATATTAATTAAATTGACGTAGAAGTTGAATAAAATAAGAGACTATATTGTCTATGAAAGGACAAGAGTCACAGTCATGGGAGCAGCCAGCACATGATAATTTAGAACAAAGCTTGTCGATAATGTTCAGGTGTCCTTCAAATTAAGGTTGTTAAGAATCAGCATTTCAGAGGCCAGTGGTGTTTTGCGTGACACAGAAAGGTCATTCACTCTAATGAAAGTCAAATTCAAAATTAGCTGGTACCAGAGAATGAGCACTTATTGGGACTTCTTCTCATCTTTGCTCTAAAATAAAGTGTCTGGGAGAAAGATCATGCACCTTTCTCAATCCAGGAATGCCATCCAGAAAATTCCCAGACAGTCTTGGAATCTTGGAGGCAGATTCCACCTACGGATGATGATGCAGAACTAGGTGTCATTTTACCTCTGCTATCTCCTCAGACATGATTAAATGTCATTAAGTGTCCTTGCTCTGAGCAGTCACAGTTGACTTACCTAGTCTGTACAATGAGCAAGATTATGTGGGCCCCATAAACAGTCCTGCTCAGTATCATCTGTTCATTACATCTGTTTTCCTGTCCTGCAACTATCACATTTTAATATCAGCAGTTCACTTTTGTTATAGTTCTTATTATAACACTGCTCTTTAAGCCACTAACAATTGTTTTGTATGTGGAATTGGAAGGAAGATAACTTTTTCTTCAGCTCTTTTTAAGTACTTGTTTTGCACCTTAAGAGTCTTTATTGTAATTCTAGATTTTAAAAAAAAACTGCTCTTTAGATTAAGGATTTAATTTATGGTCTTTGTACAATAATCTCTCCTTTTAAATATTTTCTTTATTGAATATTTTTTGGAAGAGCTTCTTTCTTTTTTGCTGTTTTTGTGTCCAATTAACCTTAGTACTGATGGAAGAGAGAATATAACAGGAGTCCAGGAGCCCAAAGTGAACATACTCTTTTTAATAAAAAAAGAAAAAAAAACAAATATTTTAAAAACCAGCAAACGTGCCCTGTTTTCTATTTGCATATTATGCATCACTTACTGATACCGGCCCTTTTTGTCTAATACTATGTTGTCTGATGCTTAAAATGGAAATGTTTCATAGTTGGTTTAAACATATTTAAAGATCATTCATAATTGCTTTCCTGAAAGAGTGAAAAAATACTTGAATTCAGAGAAAAAAGTTTCACCTGTATTTTTTTTTCTTTTTCTCTCAACCATAGGTATTTAAAATAGACATTTAAAAGGTGAATATAGAGTCATCTTTTTTAAAATAAAACTTGGGGTTTTATTTTCAGGTGATTAGTTTGTAGATATTTAAGAAACTGGTTATACAAAACTATGTTTTTCTGAAGGAAAAATTGGTGAAAAGTAAAGTTTCAGCAATACATTATTTTGAATTATTGTTTAGGAATGTTATTCTGTGTTCTTCTGTAACTCAGAAGGTATGTTCTGGAGTCATGCCACTTGAATTCAAATTCTATCAGTCTTTGAGCTCCATGTCTCCAAAACAGCAGTTAAAAGTTATACCTACACTGGGGATATTGTGAAGAGTGAACGAGATAATTCATGTAAACCTGGCAAAACAGGGAGTATCACATAGTAAGCTTAATGCACTTACCTACTACTCGTGGAGCAAATTAAGAAACACTGGGAATATGAAGTTGATAATTAAGAGAAGTTCCTACTCTGAAATATCTACTTTTTCACAACACATGAAGTTGTATTGATGCAGACCCCTAACAAGAAAGCTATAGACCGCCATCATTCACTTGCATTTCTGGATTTGTTTAAACTCATTGAATTTCTTTCAACTCTAAGTGATGCTGAGAACGTTTCAGGTGGGGGCAAGAGAGTGGGCAAAGAGGTTGATGGAAAGAGAAGGAGATTAGTGTTGCCTGGGACATGTGGAAGCAGGTAGGATGGTGGGGCTTTCCTTAGCCAGAGTGTAGCATCAAAGTTGAAGAGGCATCACAAGAAGTATGCCAGAGGAAAGCTCTCCGGGTATAAAATTATGTCAAGCTCTTGCTGAACGCTATCAAGAGGAGGACAATCTGTTGTCAATCAACATATCTAAGACCCTACTAAGTGCCAGGGAAGGACATGTTAAATAAGAACAGACTTCTCTCTTTGTCTTCTGTCTTGCTTTAAAACCCAGTTAAGTACCAGAAAAGGTGGGAGGAAATACAAAGACAAGGTCTTTACCCTTGAAGAGTTCACAGGCTGGTGGGAAGAGATCACACTTGAATAAATATCATATAGTGGAGGGACTTTTACTTATCAAGTGTTTTGGGGACATAGGCAAGGGAGATGTTGAATCTATGTAGAATTGGGAAGTTGCACAGAGGATGTAAGTAAAGCAACTTTTTGGTGAAAAGGAAAGCCCCCTGCACAGAGAGCTGCCTCTGCCTCTGCAGTTTGAAGGAGCATGGCTGCTATGGCTGAAGAATTGGATGACAGTCATTAATTACATGGTTTGGATATGATTAAGAAATCTCATCTCTGCTATTTTAGGAATCAGAACTGGCTCTTTGGACAATATACCGCCTTCCATGAATGACTGCTTTTCTAGAAAAATTTTCATTACCACTGTTGTGAATATTTGTGATTTACTTTCTTTGGAGGTGAATTTAGCAAATCAAAATTAGGCTTTATTTCATCAAAAATGGATAATGGTGGGATCGGGAAGTACTTCTTTCTCAGAATCATGCCCAAGAGAGAGCAAATAAAAGCTTTTGGGTTCCATTTTACCTTGTTATGTACTTTATTCATAAAAACTAGTGTAAGTGGGAAGTAAGCCCATCCTTCCATCTGTGCTTTTACTCTTTGTCCTTTATTTGTCTTGGCATCCTTTTTTAAAATTAGTGTACATTTTATTAAATGCTGAGAATGTTTCTGTCAATGAACAACTTCCTAGTGATATGAGTTATGTAACCAAAGCTGTGTTCACATTCATTTCCTTGTGACATCTTAGAATTAGGAATTCTGAAGTCCACTTGGTCCAGCTTCTCACTTAATATAGGATTTCCCTTTATCATGTTCTCAACAGGAAAAAAAAAAAAAACAACATACACTCCTTGAGTATATCTAGGATAAGTAGTGGACAGTTTCTCAAGGTTGATCTCAGGGTAGATATTTCCATTTCTTAATATCCCTAATTCTTAGAAAGGACTCCTTACTATCTTTCTTAGGAATCACAGTTACTGGTCTCATTTCTGCCCTCTAGAGACTGAATGTAATTCTGCTTCTACCTGAGGATCCTTTAACTACATCAAGAATGATATGCTTTTTCTGTCCCCATATGTATTTTGAAGACTTAAGAAATACCTCTGGTTTCTTCAGTGTGATGTTAGTTTCTGGACCTACTTCTACTCTTGTAAATTAAGCAGATTGTGTGTATTTTATGTTAGATTTAGATTTTTTTAATTTAGATTTATAAAAAGAAATAAGCTATTATTTTGAATTTAATATTAAAACTAACTCTTAAAGAATTGGGTATCAGGGGTAGAATTCACCTGCTCTGTTCATAGGCGTGTGTAGTCCAAAAGAATTGTCATATAACATCAGGATTTAAATTGAGTTAGAGTTGAAATCAAATTCTTTCTAAAACATCGAAAACACTCCAACATCAGTTAAACATTTAAAAGATATTTAAGCAATTTATGACATCACCATACACTATAACTCTGCGCATTAAATTCAGTGAAGGGTTGAGAGGCTTTGGGTGGAGGTGTGAACTTTTTTGGCATTCTTCTGATTTTGCCTGTAAGGACAAGCCATACTTAACATTTTGTCACACTTTTATTTTATTTATATATTTTTAATATTCTTTTTAGTTGTCGATGGACCTTTATTTTATTCATTTATATGCCATGCTGAGAATCAAACCCAGTGCCTCACATATGCTAGGCAAGCACTCTACCACTGAGCCACAATCCCAGCCCATCACACCTTTATTTTTATTTTTAGCTAAATAGAGGTACAAAATTGAAATCTCCATCTCCCCACAATGCCTTGACTAAAAACTTAGGTCATTCAGGACAGAGTACGAATTATTTTACCATTTCCTGTACAATTTCTGTTGTATATGGAAGTTGCTTCACAGACTTGAGCCTTGAGTCTTTCACCATTGTGTATATTCTGGTTGACTGATGTTGCAGGAGATTTGAGTTTAGAGTTTAGGCTCAGCAATCATCATCTGAGTGAGCATAATGGAAAATTGCTTTAAAGAGTCATGTAACCAAAGGTGTAACCAACTTTTGATTTGCAATGCTTGAATTCTCTTGAATGTCACTCCATTCTTACTTGAAATTCAGGATGAGGCATGACACTACCAAATCGCACTCTCATTGTTGGGTATTCTCTATGTAACATAAGCTTTGTTTTTGTTTTCTCAAAAGGCGTTTAAACAGAAATCACCTTCAACTGTTTCCTGAGTTGCTGTTTCTTGGGACCTCGAAGCTATACAGGCTGTAAGTAGAGCACACTGCTAGTGTTGCTTTGAGTAGTACCTTGTGTTTTATTAGATGTGTTTTGGATCTGTTTCCTTGTGCTTTCCTGGAATCTGCTTTCAAATATATTGATGAATTGAAAGTTCGCCTTTTTATGTTTTTTTTTTTCTTTTCTGTGGTGCTGGGGTTTGAACCCAGGACCCTGTGCATGCAAGACAAACACTCTACCAACTGAGCTATATTCCCAGCTCTGCCTTTATTATGTTTTGAAGGAAATATATGTTTAGTTTTCCGGTGGTTCCAGTGGCTTGTTTGGTTAGCATTCAGTGGTTTATTTATGTGTGGTTGTAATGGTGGTATTCTTTTTTTTTTTTTTTTTGGTTATTTTATGATGGTGAGATTTACCTATTTCTTAATGGAAAAGTTTGAATTAATTCTGAAGGGGAAATTGCTACTCTGTTTCCTCTAAAAAGGAAGTTGACAGTGTTTTCTTGTAAAGTTGATCTCAGTTTGTTTTTTTTTTTTTTGGTATTGTTTCTGTAACCAAGGAGTAGTGTTTATTAGTCTGAAAATTTTATTATCAGCTATTGAAAGAAAGTTGTAAATTCACTTCTAAGTGTTCCCTTTTAAAACCAAGTTCCAAACTCTGCAGAATCAATGACTGGAAAGTAAGGTATTTATGTCAAATGCATCATAGGTTGTTAAAGGGAAGTAGTTCTTTAAAAGATCATAATGTGAGTATTAGGTAGAATCAGTTTTTCATCCCTGGAATGCTTGCTCACTGACCTAATAATGTATAATAGTGAAAACACATTTTTGAAGGCTTTTAAAATTAGATTTTCAGCCATATGAATGATGTTATACAGATGGCGGATAAGCTACAAAGTGTTGGAAAAATAAATAGCAGTGATTACTGATGCTCATAAATGTTGTGAAAAAAACAAACTGATGGGATCTATGGAGTAAATTGTTCAGAGTGGCCCCACCTGGATGGTGGGGAGTCCCATATGGTAGTGTTTGTACAGAAAATAAACATGTTGCTTTGTTGGAACTTGAATTTTGTAGTTAAGGCTTTGTAACCTGTAAGTTCAATGTTGTTACTGATTTCAAAAATAGGAAGACAGCCCTCCCACACACAGCCCTCCCCCATTGAAGCCAGAATCTCAGCTTGGTCCCTGAATACCTTATTTCACTCTAGGGAAAACTTTCCCACAGACACATCACATCTTCTCTCTAGTGTGACTTTCTTGACATTGTTTCTTCAAGGCTAGCCAAATTCACTCGCAGTATTTCTCCTCTTCTTTGTGTTCTCTGTTGCTTAATTGGTCCAATTTAAGTCTACGTTAAGCAATCAAATGAAGAATCCTCTTTTTAACAAATGTTCTCCAGGGGCCATTCTTCCCAAGGAAATAGGATGTAGGGCTGCTAAAAAAATTATATGTATATATGTGAGTTGAAACTTATATTTAAATATTTGTGTTTGGTTTTTCTCATGATGGTCAGAGTTGGTTTTCTTAGTGTTTCTCTTTCTGCATTAGGTGGTCTTGATGGACTTCAAAGCTAGCATACAAAGAGCACTGTTAAGCAATTCCTCTGGTAATAGAGTACCTTGAAAACCAAAACTCAGTAGTTTACAAAGTTGTTTTCCATGTACTGTACAAATGAATTTAAATGGAACAACTGTAATGTAAAATTAAAAGTATTAAGTTGAAAAGGGGAGAGTAGAGGAAGTACTCTCAGCCCAATCTCTGAGAAACAAGAAGGTTTGATGTTTATTCTAGAAGTAATTCTTGTGTTAATTTCCCTTTGAGTTTTCAGGTAGCACAATCTGCTGTAGAATTTCCCATCAGCACACAATATTCTGTCTGACTTTCTGCCCTCTTTGACAATGTCACATAATAGACCAGGAGATTTTCTCTTATGTTTGGTTTTGTTTTTATAACTTTCCAAAGCTTCTATATGAAAAAAAATGGTTTGGAATATTTGAGAAGTGAATTAAAAAACCAGAACCCTTAAAAAGATGACAGAGTTCCCTAATCATTAAAGGCACATTAAAATATGAGAAAATGGAGAGCTGGGAAATACATTCAGAAATTTTCATGGGCTTGTTTGGCACAAAGAATGTTCCCTGGGGAGTAATGGGATCCAAGTTGTGTTTGTTAGGTGAGAGTAGTTATAGTAGAGACATGGATACCTTAATATCCCTGAAGTTATACCTTGATGTCTTAATGTTTAATATTAAACTTGAAGATAAAGTGGCCCTCTTTATCTGGCATTTGACAGCTGACATGGACGCTGGCTGCATATAGAAATATAGAGGCTTAGTTTTTATCTGCATTCTCCAGCAAGGAATTTTCTTTTAGAATTGAGGAATGGTCACCTCACCTGAATTAGACTTAGATAAATTGTTAACAATGATATTTTTCTCTTGAGAGGCAAACTGATCAGCTACATGTGACCACTTTTTAAAAATGACTGTGATTGCTCATTTAAGAGCCTTTAATAAACAAACAAACAAAAAGTTTTGAAATAAACGACAAAAAGTTTGCAAAGCTGACTATACTACAAAGAGCAGGGATGCAGGTTCAAATTTTCTTCCTCCGATACAGGTGCCTAATAGCTCACCTGAAACAAGTGTTCTGGTAGGGTGGCAAAATGTGCTCAAAACTACTTGTGAAAGTATCCTTTAAAATGTTAACTTAAAAAGTAATATTTTTTGCACAAGAAAGATAAGTGACAGAAGAAAGTATCTAGGATTTTTGAAAAATACCATGGGTGTTAGGACAAAGAAAGCTCTTGATTGGTTGTTGCCTGTATATATTAAGAGAACCATAGGTTCCTGACTGTATAATGTGGTAAAGACATGCACATCCAGAACTTAGAAAAGAAACAAATTTATAATGTGTTTTCTCTTTATAAATTAATATAGATGCTATATACTATCTCAATTTACTTATTTTCTTACTTATTTGTACCTTTTACCTTAATGCATTTTTTTCTAATCTATTACCAACAAAAAGATTACCAATCTAATGTATAGTTAATTTTAAATATGTAATTTTAAATATATGTAGTTAAAATTTTAGCATTGCTTATGTGACAGCTATCCTGATATATGGAACAATACATAGATTTTCTTTGTGCTCTTGTAATGAATAATCACCATTTGACTCTTGGCTGAAAATGAGATGCCAGGAGAAGAAGCACACATGTTTTTTTTTTTTTTTTTTTTGCAGCCTCTGAATGCAGTATAAAAGAAAAAGAGGGTACACTGTATATGAATTATGATTCGACATGGTTGATTGCTGCTAGCGGCCAAATATGCTTTCCCTTTGCTGTCTGCTCCAATTTCTCTTTGGACGGGTTGAGAGAGCACTACATGTTCAGGTCAAGATGTTTGCTCAGAAATAGTAGTACAGTTGCAGCTGTGTTTGTTGGAGCTGGAGACTAGTTTAAATAGCATTACCATTTATCCAGTCCATTAACAGAACTCTGTAAAATAATACCAACTCTGCGTAAACTACAGGACAGTGCAATAAAATTACAAGCACTTGTTGACAGATGGAAAGTGTAAGTACAGGGAAAGTAAAGGGTGATAGGTTGAAGGTTAAAAGAGACAATGCATAGTCCTACTCTTTGCTCTTCCTCTGAAGCTGCCATTGCATTTTTATGATCAACCAAAGAGTGGAGAAAATTATTTTCAGAACAATCTGGAGCTAGTTAACTAAAAAAGAGATTGCAGTGATTTTTTAAATGGTTGCCTGTGATTGGTTGAAATCTATGGGTAATATATACAAATCTTCCAGATATGTATAACCTTAAAGATGGCTTTATGAGGGAGGATTCACAATTTCTGATATGAGTTTGCAGCTACTAATTCAGACTTTATTTCACTGATAAATACTGTGGTTAGGTATTTGGTTATAAATATTTGTTTTGTGGCTTTCTGTTTATTTCCTTGAGTATTATTATATTCCCCAGATTTCCAATGTAAGCCTGACAATTTCAAGAACTTTGCCAAAACTCATTTTTTTCACTTGCATTTACCAAACTAAAACAAACAAAAACAACTACCTGTGTCCCAATGGCATACTTTATTTACTTCTTTGAATAAAATTTCTTGTTTCTTCTTCAGAAATGTCATTTATTATTCCCCAGTAAGCTTCAGAAACAGTAAATTATCTACATTATAAATAGTATTGCTAAACCAAAGAGACTCTTATGGTCTAGTGAATACTTACCTTAGAAGGGATTTCAAACACTTAAACTGATGGGTCATGTCACAATGCCTTTGTTCATTTGCTGTCATACAGGATCTCAGAGTGTCAAATTGTTTCTAATAACAATAGTGATTGGGACTTTTTGAAGAGAAAAGTTTATTTTTCTTGTTTTATTAAGGTAAATTTGCTCCACATTAAAATACACAATCTGTCTTCACTCTTCATGTTCCTTTTTCCTACTTCCATAAAAGAAGGCTTAGGGTTTTTTGTTTTGTTTTTTGTTTTTTGTTTTTTCCATATAGTGTTAAGAGTAACACATGGTCATTGTAAAAAAGATTCAGGTTTAGGTTTAGTTCAGAAAAATAGAAAAGAAGAGGTCGATAGCCAATCATTATCTCACCACCCAGATGAAACCACCATTATACTTGTTAATTATGGCTACCTTAATTTTATTTTGATGATTATGCATATAAATGCTGGTTATACATGAAGGATGAAAACATTGTTTTTTTTTTGTTTTTTTTTTTTTTTTTTTGTATCCCCAGGGTCTAGTATAAGACTTGACCTTTAGAAACTCTGAGTAAGTTTTTGATGTATTGAATTAAATCTCCGTTGGACTCAGGGTTTGCAACTTGAATGAGCAAATAGTAACTCTGGGAAGGCATTATGAATAATGGAAGGCCAAATTAAATTTAAAGGATAAGTTGGCTAATTAAATGTTTAGTTCCCTTAGGTTTTATAAACATTGGAGGATTTCCATAGACACAGCATAATCAAGATGATCCATTTTTCACCTAAGCAAAATATACCTTAATCTAATATAGTGCTATACTTTTATACTACTGAACCCTCAGCTTTTGGATGTTAAGTTAACCTCGTAGGATTCTTGTAGTCAAGTATAAAAGCAGAATAAGATGGTGGAGACTGTGTAAAAATTCTCTTGAATTAATTAATTCAAGATCCAGCTTGGATTAAAGTGTGAGCTACTAGAGGTGTCAGGTGCCATAGTTTCCTACCTCATTTTACTCTTGGCCTGTGTGGCCCCTGCCACAATAAATCTGACGGTGGTTGTGCAGGAATTGCAGGTTACAGTTGCTACGGTTACCGTTGTGCAACCAGATCTGCACCATTACTCATCTAGTGAGCTGCCATTATAGCTACCGCTGGTTTGTGTTGCTGAGGCTGCCCAAGAGCCTAATGTGCTGTGGATGAAAGTTCTTCACAGGAGAGGGGGGCATGTCTGTGTTATGACTTAGTGTAAGGAAACACTGTGTGCATTGTACTGATACTTCTGTAAGGGAAGAGATTGACTCCTTATCTTTGAAACCCAAGAACCCATAATCTCTTAAACTTGCAGTGTTAACTTTCAGTGTTAAAATACCAAGTCTTTATTACTTTTTAGGTAACTTATTATATATTGGGCACAAGAGTCTCTGTTTTTGCCATATATGATAAAATAGAGAATAAAATCTTAATTCAAGATTTCCTTTACATAATCCTAAATTTGTATTTATGTGGCTAGACAAAATACTCTATATTCAGATAAATGAATATACTTCAGAGTAGCTTGTTATGAGAAACAGTTTGTGAACCATTCAACAGGACCCACTTTTGACTTTATTTATGTATTTTTAAATCAACATGTAATTCAATGATGGAGAGGTTACAAATCCAAAAAGGATTAAGATTATATTTGAGATTTGGTGTGCCTGGTGTTGATAGTTTTTGCTTCAAAGAGATTACTAGTGGAAAGCTCCATTACTGGAAAAAGCCTCAAATTAGCAGGTTTCTGCTGTTACCAACCCTCAAAGTGGATTCTCTTGGAGTGTGAAATCTACAGCAAAGTTCATAGCAGGAAAATCACATGCGGGAAGGTCTTTCCCTCTCAATGATACCTATTCAAATGGTTGCTTTCCCAAATGTAAATGTTGTATCCCCACCAACAAATACTTGGGGTATGCAACTGTGATAGAGGCTGGGAAGAGAACCTGGCAGGGTGTGCAGCTCCACATGGTATGTGGGATTTGTGGTCCTGGGCTTGTGCTAACGTCTGATTTGTAATATGGAAATTAAAGCCTAGAGAGTTCTTAGAGTATGATGGTGTTTTCTGAAACACAAATTTAAATATGTGGATTTCACATCTTAAACAAATCATATATAATACCTCTTCAGATAATATTTCAAAATCTGACTGTAAATCACAAAATTGCTGTGATGATCCCAGGGCTATAATTTAGGGACTGAAGTTTACAATAAATGTTATTTTTTGTCTAAGTGTTGATAAAGTCTTATGTAAGTGATATTAACGTATGTACATGTTTAAATTGTGTTTTAAAACTTGAAATCAGTAAGGGAGGTTGTGCAAAATAGTGTTTAAATGGATATCTATGTCTCTGTTATCTTTGGAAGTCACTTTAGCATCCCTAGAGTACAGCTCTGTAAAATGGGAATTGATCATACTATTTACTTTGGGGGGAAAATCAAAATCGTAATTTAGATTCTGTAATCAAAAGAACACCATCAGCCTTCAAACATGATAGAAATTATACTTGTATTACTATCATCCTCCAATTGCAAATAAGATGGAAATAAGAGTCACTTAGATGTCCTTGTGATTTGCCCTGTCAACACATTTCCTGATTCTACTGGGTCAACCTCTCACATTTATCCTCAGTGTAATAACACATAAATATGCATAACTACATCAATTTTTCTACCACTACAAATCGACATAAAATGTGCACTTGTACCATTTTACCCTTCTTTACTTGACCATAGAAGGTAAATTATAGCCAGGATATTGTTAATGGGATCCTTTCACTCTCTCCCAGTTGATGACTAATGTAGTTTTAAAATTCATATATAAAATGAATTAGGGATAGAAACAAATTAACTGTGACTGAGGAACTATTTGTTAATCCACCTATTTAAATTGCTGTTTTAATGATCTGTTTTCCCAAATGACAATATGTAGAAAAAATATGAATTATAAAATGCTGAATAAACTCCTTCAACTCTACCAGCAAACTAGTCTCAGAGTTGTTCAGAAGATTTACATAAGTTGCTTAAAGCTTCATTTTTTTTTTTAGCAGTGAAAATTTCTGTTTTTAAAAACATAAGATCTTTAATCCACTTTTTTTTTCTTGTAGCATATAAATATTATCTGAAGAGTGAAGCAGTTGGTCTTTATACAAACTGCATATGTGATTTTAAGTATGTTTTTACAGTAGCAAATATATCAAAACGTTGCAGTTGTTTTAGGACTTTGAATTTAAAAACTGTTTCATAGCAAAATGGGTTTCATCCAGAAGTTTGTTTTGTTTTGCCTCTGTCATAATTCCAGTGCTTCTCATGAGAACGCACACGGTGCAGCTACAAGAATGTGGTGTGTGTCCTTATTACCTGTCACCCATAACCAAGTGAATTGCCATCACTGGATTCTTTATAGAGGGTTATCCTTAAAATATTTTGAAAAATATTGTGATGTAAGAAACCTTTGGACAGAAGTTAAAAAAAATAAAATGAATTCTAGAAAAGGAAGCCAAAAAACATAAAAAGACCTGTTTGTGACATCGCCCACGGTCTAGGGCACACACTGTAGTGCGAAACATTATTAGGAGAACATCTGCGCCTCTTGAAATGACCCCAAATGAATGTTTGCTGCTGAGTATGGCAACTTGATTTAAGTGTTCAGGAAAAAAAAAAAAATCTTAAAGAAAGGAGAAATAAATAAGCTTGGAAAGAGAATGGGAAAAGATAGCTCTGCCCCATCATGATAGGTTTCTTCTACCAGTGAAAGATTAAAGCTCAAAGTATGTGAATAGCTGAGAACAGCAAAGAGAAAGGTTGATTGCTTCCCCTCCAACAGTTCCAATTGATTGAAAAAAGCCTAATTTAAAGTTTTGTTTGTTCTATGTCTTAAACCATCAGAATTCTCCTTTAGGACGGGAGGAATGCTCCGGAGGAAAAAGAATCCAAGGATAAAAGTCATTGCAAGCCAACAATTGTTGCTAATCCTCACAAAATGCTGGAGAAATTAAATTTATTCTTTATTGCTCCAAGTGTTACCTAGGTCACTGGGCGATGGGAAAATTGGACTGGAAGTCGGGCAGGCGCAAGCTTTGTTCTATGTCTAGATGGTTAACCTTAGACACCACAAGGCATCTTAGAGGGCGGTGGGAACTGGGTTCAGAGCATTAACACCAGGACTTTTATTACCCCGGATTTATAATGGGCTGTGCTGTCAGGAGATGAAAATGTTGTGTTTACATTTCAGTGTTAAATGATCATTTAATTAACACCTAAGGAAAAAAAAACTTGTGAAATTCTTAGCAGCTTTTATTGTTGGTTTCCTGGGAGGTTTTAATATCCAAGTTTCATTGAGAATTCTTTTTGTAAGTAGAGACACAAAAGGCATTATAAACTTTTTAAGGAAGACAAACAGTTTAACCTTGACCCATTTTTCCCCTAAAATATTAATTTAAATTACATTTTAAATCTGGTATGCTTATTTAAAAGGTTTTTTAGACAAACATATTAAAAATACATCTTAATTGAACACTTTAAGTAAACACTTAATATATACATATTATTTTATTTATATTCTAAAGTGTTTACTGTAAAACATTTGCAATTACTAATTAGTTTTTCTTAAGGAGTTTAATATACTTAGAATATAAACATTTTGTATCTTTTAAACCAACACTGTGCTTACATTGTTTTAAGAATCTGACTCAAAATAGATATTCATAGTCCATAAAAGTCTTTGGGAAAAATATACATTATTATTATGTTATTGTTATAATTAATTTGCAGATAGCTACTCATTATGAATTCATATAGAGATAATAGGGGTGAATATTGTCATTAATTTGAAAATTCAAATTCTCTTCATTCATTTCCTAAAGACTACATGTTATCAGTACCTTAATTTACTCTTGATCTTTTATGAGACAGATAACCAAAAAGAAATGGTCATGAAGCAATGAGGTAGCATTTGGAAAACATAAAATGTACCATCAGGAGCAGCTGCATACTTAATAGCATTTTTTAAAATAGGTATTTTAAAAGCTGTTACAATTTATGTTTTTCTTCTTATTTGATCTAGATATGAGACTTCATTTTCAACATGAAACTTTAAAAAATAATTATCAAGTTACTGATTGTTAAGATAAAGTATCTCTTCATTTTCCCCAAAATAAACATGCTGCTGTAATGTAGTTTTTCTAAGTACACTGTTTTGATTCTTATCAAAACAACAAAAACAACAAAATTTATCCCTTTTTCAAAAGTTGAAATTTAAATGCCTCAGGATAAAAACCCATTTCTGTACTATTCATGGTTAGAGTGCAAGGAGGATTGTGTGTTATTAAAATCTCTTAATGGGAAGCCTTGCTTTGAACTGAGAATTATATTCTCATTTGTGAACACTGCTGGATGGTAGGTATGCATTTTGTATGATGTTGTACGCTCTCCTTATTTCTATCAGGTTTCAGCTTTTTCTAGAAAGCTCTCCTCATATTCTTAACCTACATTGATCTTTTGATTTTTTTCTTTACCCCAGTGTTACTTCTCTGTTCGGCCTTAGAGAAAAAGCTCACAAGCAGGAGTATTGCTTTACATTTTATCTTCTTTACATAGTGGTCCATCTTTTGGCTGAAAAGTCATAAGACATTAAGTGTCCAGAAGCCTTAAAGTATAAAAAAGAAGTAGAAGACTAACAAAACCTGGGTATTTAAATGTACTGAATAGCCAATTACAAAAAGTTTATTATACCACCTGTTATTCCAGGCCAACCAGTCGGGGGTGTGTATTTGCACGTGTGTGTGTGTGTGTGTGTGTGTGTGTGTGTGTTTTTGTGTGTGTGTGTGAGAGAGAGAGAGAGAGAGAGAGAGAGAGAGAGAGAATGCACGTGTGTGTGTGTGTGTGTGTGTGTGTGTGGTGACTTGGGGGAAATTGGAAGGGTAGGCATACTGAGAGCTTAAAGAATAAGTATTTAGGGAAGTTATAAGAACTTTATAAGAATTTTCATTTAACACAGATATTAAATGAAATGTAGCTTTTAATTAAGAAGGTCAGTGCTAGGCATTTATACAGAAAAACCAAGGTTAAAATTTCATCAGTTAGTTACTGTGAACTTCTATTTAGAAACTATAAAGATTCTAGTTTGCATTTTAGATGAAATCTTTAGTTAGATGAAATCTTTAGTTCACCTCTTAAAAATAGGAGTAGATGTTCTGAATACTATTATGCTGTAACAAATAGATTTGAAAGTTATTGCATTAGAATAATGCATTTTAGATGTTCAGAGTTTGGGCAAAAAGATATTTATAAATACTCTATGTTTTACCCAGCAATGATTATCTAAAATTAACTTCCCTTTTGTATTGATTCTACAGCCAGGTTTTGAAGACCTACCATAATCTAGTCTATGTCTCTTCTTCAAATTTGTCATTGCTGTCAGAGCATACAAGCTATGTCTTAGGCAAACATATTTTCTTTTTGCTGCACATTTCTGGATTCTTTCCTTCCCTGCTGTTACAGAGGCGCAGTTGACCTTCCTCATATAATTCCCACCTCTATTAAAGCCTCCTCAACTACTTCAATCACCTCCACATAGTCATTCATTGGATTGTACTGGTTATGAATACAGACCATTGGCTTACACCCTCTGGGTTGAAATCACTAAAGATGCAACCTGGGGAATGTCACTCAGTTACCTGACCCATGTCTCGCTTAGGCCTTGTGTCAAACAAGGCACAAATGGAATGTAACTTATGGAAGTGATGTGTGGAGTAAATTGTTTACTGAAAGGGTGTGGTGTATATATGTATGGTGCTCAGCTACGGTAAGTGACATGTGCTTTAATTTTTGCATCATTAAATCTATTATTATGGTTTTCTGTCTCCTTAGTACATGTTGTCACATGTTATTATCTAATCATACCATATGTGTTAACTTTGCAAAGAATCTTGCCTAACATTTCTCTATTTCACACACAGCATCAAACCTGGTGCAGATTGATTAATAAACACTTTTCAAATGAGATTGAATCCTTTTCAAATGAGATTGAATCATTGACAGAAATTAAGCCTGAGAAGGACTCTAATAAATAGATTGAATTTGGAATGAAATAGGTTATGAAAAGAACACTGGATCTAAAGTCAAAAGACTCATTTCTAGCTCTGTTGGTCACTAGATTTCAAAGTTATTTAAAGCTTTCTGAGTGTATTAATTGGTCAGCTAGGAAAAGGACTGTGTTCACATGTGATACTGTCATATTACCAGAATTTGATAGTAAGGCTTTCAAGTATTTTGGAATATTCAAACTTGGAGAAGGGAGGAGATCAAAATATATCCAAGATTTGTTCTAGTTGTTTTTCAAAAATGTATGGGCAACTTTTCACAAGACTTGAAATAATTACAATAGTGGAATTATTCATGGTATTAAGCCAGGAATCAGATAATTAGGTTTTGGATGAGTGATTTGGGGTTTTTCTCTCTCCTGTTAGCAATTAGAAAAAATAAAGGCAGATTCTTTGTTAATATGTGTAGCCTTTTTACATTTTGCATGACTTTGCTATTAAATGTGAATTTTTGAAGGCTTTGGTTTAAAAAAGGAAAAATTAATTAAAGGAGATTTGATGGTTATGCATTAGTGAGTGCTTATCTTGCTACTTAACAGTCCTTCAATATGAGGTAAATGGTGTACCACTGAAGCAGTTTCAACAATCACTCGCTACTCAAACATCCCTAATGGTTGCGCGAAGAAATGAGTTAAAAATCAAACAAGGCAAATGGAGAGAATGATGGAGGTGGATGATAAAGGTTTATATATTCCTGTTTGTGTTGTCATCTTTTCAGCAACAGGCTTGAAATCAGGGACCATCATTGTCTGTAATTATCCCTAGGAATGTATTGTGCACCCGGGACGATTAATTTTCCTGACCTTTTGAGGAGAACAGAATGTATGGAACCTGAATACCCCAAAGGCAAATGGAATCTGGAGTCGGTTTCTTAAGAGGAGCATACACTCTGAGTTGGTGCAGTTTTCTTTTGCTTCCTTTAATGGGCACGAATTCCACACCTAATGAATAGTTTCTAGGAAAGTTGTTAATCAGGTGCTCCAAGTGACCACCTCAGATTCTTCTTTCATTACACAGGAACCTGAGAGAATGAGTAAAGCAACACAGTTACGTTTGATAAAAGGAAATACATTTTTCCTTTTCCCACCCACCAGGTAATCCCCTGGAATTTAGTTGACCCAGGAAATCACAGCAGCAAATAATGTGTTTGAAAAAGTAAAGTTGTATGCACAAGAATAACACTTGTAGCTCTAATAATTAGGCTTAAAAGTCTCATAACTGTATATCAGTCATGATATTTTAGGATGGTTTTTACCTCAGGGTCTGAGAAGGAATTTTCCCTTAATTCTTACGAGTTTCTCAGTAAAGCATGACATAACAGGCTTTATTTACCATGATCATCAGCATTGCTTTCTTTTTTGGACTTCACAGATTTCATTCTGTTGCTCTAGTATAGGATACTAGCTCCAAATCAGATGAGGAATTTGAACTAAATATTGCAGAGGGACAAAAAGGTACTACACATAAAACTGGTTTTCATTCAAATGGACAAATCCTATTCTTTATCTCTTTCCCATTTAGAGGACAGACCCCAATTTTAAAAAATAAAACTAGCTTAAAACAACTGTCCACTTATATGACTTTCTTTTCTAAATTAAGTTGTTATAGAACACTGTTTAAGGGTAGGGTAATGTGTTTTGAGACAGGTTTTTTTTTTTTTTTTTCCAATTAGATGCTATATTCAGTAGTCATTATTATACTAACCGGTGTAAGATAATAAACTTTCATTTTTATAAGATTCATTTTCAAATTTTTTAAATGTAGCTCTTCTCAATTCTCAAGCATGTATTTTTATAATACTTTTTTTGCTATACTAATTTTATATTATATTTTATTTCAAAAAAGTGATTTCCAAAGTGTGCTCTTGGAAAATACAAAAGTATTTTGTTGTTAAGTGCATTGGGAAATAGTGAAAGTTGTATCCCCTGTGGTGACTACAGTGTACATTTGTGTATTAATCTCTAAGGCATACTACAATAAAGAAGTCTTTTCACTTCAAAAAAAATTTTTTTTCAAACTTATTGGACTGTACAATACTCCTCTTTCTCCACTCCCCTGTTTATTCTAGTTAATTCAAATAGCAGAAGCAGTCTTTAACTGTAGGAAAGAGTAATTGCTTTCAGTTAAACTGATTTAGATATTTGTAAAGTAAAAACTATTTTGGACATAGGAGATTAAGGCATAATATTTTATTTCTTGTACTTACCTGGTCAGGTACATGATTTTGTATAGCTCATTGGCCTGATAAATCTGTTGGTCTCAACCCACTTTGAAGATGAACTTGACATTCTTTTGTTACCTGCAGCAACAGAGAAAGTTAGATTCTTTTGTAACAATTAAGGTAGCACCATTACAGCAGGACCTGTATTTGCTTTAGGTAATTGTGCATCTGCATGCTCACACACACACAAAGCCCCTGCACTACCATTTTCACTCTTTCAGAGCTGAGATTCTCTTTCCTATCTCTGTCACAGCAAGTGTGGCTCTTTAGCAACAGAGACAATGTACATTCTCCACACTGGCTGTGTACTTGAAGTTGGAGCAGATAGTATTTTATGTACTATTTATTCATAGATAGCTGATGGTCTTTGAAATCACCACAAAGCTAATTTGTTCAGTATTTTTGCCCAAGACCCTTCTTTGCAGCATCTGCTGACACAATAATTTAGATATGAAAGATTAGATAGATTGAAATAAAAAAATATAGAAGAAATAATATTATACATCCCTAAAGATAACTTAAAATATGCTTGATTAATGCTTTTATCCAGGACACTTATACTAAGCATTACTGAATAATGTGTCTCTTCTCTCAGTTCTCCCATAATTTTGCTTTGACTGCCAGTTTTTGTTTATATTAAACATTGGGGGAAAAGATCTGAAAGGAAACAGAAACAAAACACCAAATTACAGCTCAAACAAAACTATTTCTTAAATGGATTTCACAGAGATAATTCACTTCAAAATTCATTCATTATTTACAAACACATTTATTTTTTGGATTTTGTTAAATGCTAAAAATAATCCATCTTGTAACAGTTTGGGTTCCCTCTGCATAAGGAGGCAGAATATCCCAGCCCTTTCTTACCTCTTCTGTCCCCCACTCCCCCTTAGGTTTCAACACCATTTGAGATCCTGATTAACTTACTTACTTATCTTCTTACCAGCCTCACCAAACTAAAATGGAAGAGTTGTGCAGGTAGAGCATAGTATATGTACAGAGACATTGGCTGAATGAGTAAATGTGAGTTTTCAATGAACAGCCTGGGATTCTCATTGTAGCTCCAACCCACAGTAAGACTGTGACCTGCAGTGTGCCATGTAACTCCCTGGGCTCAGTGTTGTGTCCTTTTCTCTAAGGTGGGGATGGTTAGAGGATCAATGTCACAGAGTCACTGGGAGGATTTAGTGATTTGGTGCTTCTATCTTCTGTGGAGGTCAATTAATGTTAACAGTTATCCACAAATCAAATAACTCTTGGCTCAAAAAAAAATAACTAAACACTTACCACCTTCTTAAAATCATTTGTTATGGTTTTCTGGTTTGGGGCTGGATACCCATGCCACTCCTCACCCCTTTTCCTTTAAGCATCAGAATGAGAAGCATACAAATGGATGCTCCTTTTGCCTTCCTTCCTGCTATCATTTTTCTGGGATTCTCCATTTCCACAGAGTGCTCCATGTTTCCAGTCCTGTTCCTGGAATGTTGAAATCCCACCTGACTTTGCCTCTGACCAGGCACCACTTCTCAGCCAGGACTGCTACCATTCAGAGGGTGCCACTGCCCTGCTTAGGGCCCCTTTCCTCGTGTTGCTATGCAATACAAACAATAGATATCACATGTTTTCACTTACTTTTTTAACATGGTTAATCCACGCACATCTAGCCTAGGGAATTAAAATATGCTGCTTTGACTAAGTGTAGCATAGTAAAGGAATTGTTTAATCCTCATAGTATGATTATTAGTTAACTAGCAAAATGCTTTCCATGGCTCCTAAGTTCTTGAGGGTTTGGGCATATTCGTCTCTGTTCTCCATAGAGCTGCATTCACATTGAGTGGGCACTCAAGTATTCACAGGCTGGAGGAAAAGTGTAAGGAGCACAAAGGATCTATTGAATCACTCTTCGTTGCAAATGAGCTGCAGAAAGCATTTGAAGCTTTATTTTTTAAATAACTTTGCATTTGTTTTTCCTTTATAGAGTTTTAAGTTTAAAGAGAACAGCAACCGTAAATTCACTCATCTGTCGAAATGCTGGTACACAGGTGGCTTTTGTACCATTTTTTTCCCCTGTGACATGGAGCATCTATCTTATAATAGCCTGAAGAGTGTTCTTCTACACATTTTATATCATTTATCAATTATTTTCTGGTATTTTTATCATTTGTATGTGTATGAGTGTGTGATAGCTTTGTTTCGTTTGCAAATAAAACCATGATGCTACAAAATTGAAACTACTGAAGTGGTAGGAAGTAACCAAGGCTGATGGTTTCATCTCTTCATTCTGTGTGCTCATGTGGGTACAGAGGCACATCTTACATCATTCAGGATGCTTCTGCAAGTTCTTGCCATTCCATAGCATGTTCTTCTGACATTTTTATTAGGTTTTTGTGTTTGGTCACTGTATTAAATCCAGCAATTTATTCCTTTCCACTTAAATTGTCTTCCCTGTACAAGGGGTGGAGAAGAATTCACAGTGCCTGCACATAAAAGGCCATTATCTTATCTTAGCAAATCCAGCCATACAGAGACAGTGAATCATGACAGCTCAGCTGGGGAACCCACAACTGTATCAGGAAGGGCAAGACAGTGGGAGTGAGGCAGTGGTGAGGCCCACGTCATGGGAAGGTGTGCCCCACTAAACTACGGCAAAGGTCAGCCCATCACAGAGACTTTATTGGGCAAACTGATGTTTGCATTCAGAGAGTCTGCTTTACAACCGATCTCAGGAAAGTTTATTATTTTTCTTACCTGAAATCAAAGCATCTCAGAGAGAGGGAGAGAGAAAGAGAGAGAGAAAGAGATAGAGAGGTCAGATCAGCACAGTACACACTGGTACTGTGTGTGTATTGCCTTATATCAAGACAATGTATACCAGCAGTCCTATTTTATTGCTGTCATTATCACTTTAGATTGAAACCTGTAGTTGGAACTTCTTCATTGACTAAATGATCTTATGACTGAACTTAACCAACTTAAATGGTGTCCATCTTCTGTGAGGCTTATCTGGAAGGCCTCCTCTGAGCCTGCTTCCTTCCCAGACAGGCTTCAGAGCATTGTTCTGGTTCTGTTAGTTTTATGTAGCAGCCATCTGATGTCCCCATCTCTCTCCTTCCTGGAACACAAGATCCTGGTGGTAGGCTCTGCCTTTTATATTTTCATGCTTCTCTGAACACCTACCTAAGTACACAGGAAAGGCTACAGAAATGCTTGTTTGTTAAAATATATATTTTTTAAAGTGGATTTAATATGGGATTTTCTTCTTTTTTTTCTAAAATTTTTTTAAAATTTTTAATGTACCTCTTTTATAAAGACTTTTTCCACTGTTTTCTTCCATGTCAGATTTCTATCATTAAAACAGAAATTTGCTTTTGGAATAAAACAAAACTGTAGTAATGAATCTGAGTTTTAAACAGTTCATATTTGAAAATACCACAGCATAATTGTGTGTATAAATTGATATTCCAACGTATTCCAATATTCCAATACTGATATCCAGATAAACAGCCCTTATTGTTATTATAGTCCATCGTGTTTCTTATGGAAACATTTTATGATAATTTATTTTTAAAATATTTTTAGTTGTAGATGGACACAATACTTTTTATTTATTTTTATGTGGTGTGGAGGATCAAACCCAGTGCCTTATGTGTGCTAGGCAAGTATTCTGCCACTGAGCAGAATACTAACCCCTGATAATTTATTTTTGAATTAAAAAATAAACTGATGTATGAGTATAGCATGTGATGGTAAAGAGAGCCAAGCTTTTTTGGGCAGATGGGTTAAGGCACACATTCTGGTTTTAGCAGCATACTAGGGTGGAAACTCTCTGCAAGTCTTGTGTCCTTACCTATCATCTAAGGAGAGCATAGACTGACCTTGTGGGGTTGTTGTGAAGATTGAATGGCAATGCAGCATCAATAAAGTACTGACCTTTACTAAATATTCATAAATTTTCACTGTGATGTTGTTAAAATGCTGACAAATAGTGGAGCCCATGTCCTCTATTCATGTTCCTGAAAATGAGAGTGTTTCCTTTTAATTTCTGAAATGCCTAAGTTTTTAACTGGAGTGGGCCCTGCTGATTACTTCCCATATCCATCAGCACCCACTCTCTTTCCCAGTAGAAAGAGAGTAAATATTTTTTTAAAAAAAATTAAATTAATTAATTTATTCTAATTAGCAATACATGACAGTGGAATGTATTTTGATTCATTGTTCACAAAAGGAGACACAATTTTTTACTTCTTTGGTTGCAAACAAAGTAGAGTTGCACCATATGTGCAGTCATATCAGTCCCTAGGGTAATGATGTTCATCTCATTTCACCACGTTTCCTGCCCCAGTCCCCACCCTCTTCCCAGGCAAACTTCCTCCATTCTCCCCATGCCACCCCCCCTTATGGATTAGCATCTACTTTTTGAAGAGAACATTCAGCCTTTGATTTTTTTGGGATTGACTTACTTTGCTTAGCATGATATTCTTTAACTCCATCTATTTACTTGCAAATGCCATATTTTATTCTTTTTTAATGCTGAGCAATATTTCATTATATATATGTACCACAGTTTCTTTATCCACTCATTTATTGAAGGGCATCTATTGTGAATTGAACTGCTATAAACATTGATGTGCCTGTGTTGCTAAAGTATGCTGATTTTAAATCAAAGAGAGAGAGAGAGAGAGAGAGAGAGAGAGAGAGAGAGAAAATCTTTCCCAGTAGATTTCTCTGGATCTGGTTCAGTTAACCAACCATCCCAAAGTCTCAACTAGTTTAAATTAATCAGTGCATCACAGTTCTTTCACAACTCTCTATCAAAAGTTAGGAACTTCAGGGAAATGGGTTCCATCCCTTTTAAAGAAGGGACCTGGAGGTCATCCTGATCTCTTTTCTCTCTCCCTCTCCTTCCACTTGTTATGAATCGGGAACCACCCTGCTTAACACAAAAGGCCACATTGAAACTCGGAGCAAAGTTCTCAAACCAGAAAACCTCAGAGATGGAGAAATGAAAAGACAGAAAGAAACTAGCAGCTATGGCTCAATCTTCCTCTGAACATCTTGCTCTGAGAAATGATCATTTCCCTTATTATTGAAGACAGATTTGGACAGGTCTCAGTTATCTGTAGCCCAAAGTATCTAAGTATTTCACTAACCCTGAGATCAGTTTTCTATTCTAGCAACTTTTAGACTCTCAAGAATTAGCATTTCCTTAGGCCTCATTTTCTCATGCAGAGATCATAAAATCCATTTTTTTTTTTTTTAGGTTTTCAAGATAATTAAAAAAAAAAAAAAAAATTGGTGTCAGATCCAGTTCCTGGCACATGCAAGCTTGCTTTGGGTAGTTGCATTTGGTATATTTGCTTGATCAGAATTTCTTTATTTTACCTTTGTTTCATCTATACTTCAATTTTTCATTCCTAAGGTTTTGTATTATGAATCCACATGTGTGTCTGACCATTCCCACTCACTCCATAAAAATACAAAACATGGATGTATTTTTAACATGGCAGTGTACATTTTGTAAATTATATGAAAGTTATATGATCAGGCAATCTCATGTAGTTGTCCCAGAAACCCATTGGTGTTGTTAATATTCATGGTATTTTACAGATTTTTTTTTTTTTTTGCTTCTTCCTATAAAATGTGAGCTTTGGAGGAACATGGACTATGTGTTGTTCACTCTTGTAACACCTGTTTCCGAAATAGTGCATTGCTCATCGTAGATGCTCAACCAGTTTTTGTTGAAGGAAAGAAGAGAGGGAAGAGCCGAGGGAAATTTTAATTTTGATATTATTTTTAAGATATAAACCACAATCGTAGCAGGCCTCTGAGAGCTTCAACAGTCTTCCCTCGCTCCACAGTTTCTTCATTTTTTTCTTCACTCTCTTTCTGTCTCTTTACTATGGGTACAAGTCTGGGATATGTCTGCCTCTTCATCTCCACAGGGCCTTTGAATATGCAGAGTCCTTGGCTCATGAGTGCATAACTGCTTGCTTTATCTGTTCTTCCCCTACCTGACTCCCTGTACCTGGTCATTGTCCCACATCTCTGGTTCACTGTGTTTAGATCCTTCATATTCCAATTTGGACATCATTTCTCCCAGAGGGCCTTCACTGATATTCCAGTTTAAATCAATTTACTTTACACATTTCTACGGTTTAAGGATAATTCCCTCAATTGTTTCTAAATACATTGTATGATTATGTATGAATGCTCCTTCTCCATGCTTCAAAGTAGGAGGTGAGTATTTACTCACTATAGTTTCCCTAATGCATGATCAGCTTTTGGTATATGTTAGTTGCTCAATGATTGTGTGTATTCAGTGCATGCCAACAAACATTGTCTTGTCAGCTTGCCTTCATTTGTTTCCCGGACTAAATTGCCCTTTATTATTTCATATGTTTCTTCTCATAGTAACCTAAATACCAGAAAATTTTAATTTTCAGGGACAGGCACTGTGTTCCTGGCTCACAACCTTACTCCATTTTCTTCTCTTATTTTAAGGCTCAGTTTATGCTGCAATTTAGTTGTGATCACCTAATGCTCATGTATTGGAAAATTAATCCTGAAATTCATGTTAATAGTTTTTTGGGGTTGGGCCTTGGGAAATATTTAGGATTTGATGAGCTTGTAAGGATGGGGCCCCATAATGGCATTAGTGACTCTATATTAGAGGAAGGGAGACCTGAGCTAGCATGCTTGTTCTGTTTTGCCATGTGATGCCCTGTGCAATGTTAGAATGTAGCAAGAAGGCCCTCACCAGATGGTGGGGAGGTGCCAGTCCCATGCACTTATACTTCCCAGCAGACAGACCCAGGAAACCAAATAAACTTTAATTCTTTATATATCACACACTCTCAGGCATTTTGTTATAGCAACAGAAAATAGATTAAGATTTCTTAGAATTCATCTTCATCAAGCTTCACTTCATTCACTAAAGGCTAGGTTGACTGTCCCTCACCTGTGTGGCCTAACATCCTGTTAACACAGTCATATGTCATCTATTTTTTCTTATCTGTGTCTCTACTGAGCTTGTAGGTAGAGACTGAATTCAGCCTAAGTTACCTGTCTATTGCCTGGCACAGAGCCTGGTATTACTGGCACCAGAGACATGTTTCCAAAGGAACAAGTTAATGAATGCATGCCTTTCACTTGTGGGATATTCCACAAATACCTAAATCATTCCTGGAAAAGCATAAGCAAATATCTGTATTTTAGTTTGGTGCCATCGGTATAGTGTATGCATCCTTCAAGGATTGCTCAAGATAAAACTTCTTATACTGATCTTATAATTAAGGTACAGATGGTGTGCAATATATACATGAGGAATGGGGGCTGAAATCTAGTCTGTCTTCTGTTCTTTACGTGATACCTGCCCCTAAGAGAATTCTTGCCTATCATTTTTAATGAAAATGTTATGTGTAATCCTGTGTTTCCAGGTGTAGAAAGAAAATTTAAAAATTTTCTATTTAAAATTCTCTTTCAACTTTTGAAACTATAATTTTGTCTAGAATTTAAGCATGCCTTCTCTATTGGTACAGTGATACTTATTTATGAATACATAAATTTCATATGGTGGGGACCTATGCTCAGGTAAATGACTGATGCCCATGACGTATGAGAAAAACATTTATAGAGAACTTGGATTTGATTTGTAATTCCACTGCTAAGATAGTTTCCAAAAATCACTTGCAACTTTCTCTCAATGTGATATTTGGAAGTCTATGAAGGGAATAAGCTTAAAATAAAGACATCCTGGAGGGCCCATTGACTAGTATCTGCCTACATGTGTGTGCATGTGTTAGTCATGTGAACTTGTCCTTGTATGTGATGAAGAGAAGAAAGGATGGGCTGTGGCTAAGGTTTGATTCACGCTTGGTTCAAATCCATCATAGTGCAGTTCTTTTGGGGGAAAAGCAGATCCACTAATTTCAAGAATCATTAGCCAATTATTGCTTCAGATGAGTGGATTATGATTAATCGTCCTTTCCCCATTTGTTGGCATGCTCTCCATCTTTAAATGTAAAAGTTCTACTTCATTTCTTCTCTGCCTTTGGGATATGAAAAAGGCATGGGAGCTTTCTAATCACAAAATGGGCACACCAACTTGAAGACGAAGCATCTTAATTAGAATCATGGTGCAGCCCTTCACTAAATGTGTGACTTTGGGCAAAATAATCATTCTTGAGTTTCAGATTTCTTTCTCTGTAAAATGAAAATAATATTAATTAACTCACAGATTTGTAATAGGAAATAAATGAGAATACACGAAGCATGGCTTGCATGGTACCAAATAGTGTTTATGGAATACATTCTTTTGAGTATTGAATTACAGTGTCCTTTCCTCTTATTTATTAGCAATAATAAAATTGCAGCTATTTGGGTGACATCTGACATGTAGCTTACTTGAAAGATAAATTTATTTCTTCTGCATATTAAGTGTGATTACTTATTTGGTTAGATAATTGGTGAATGGGCTTATTTGTGCCCCTGATCCCTTAGATTTTCTTTACTGAGTAGCCACACTCAGTAATGAAACCTTGACAGTCCTTCCATGAGTGGCTCAGTGATTTGGAATCCTGTGGGTGCTGTAGAGCTCTAGAGGATTAGTGATAACTGGTGACCAAGTGTCTGGGAAGGCAGCATGCAGATTTCAATTTAAGTGAATTTTTGTAGTTTCCAAAAGCAGAGGAGGGAAAAAGCCTCCATGTGGAGAGAACAGCATTTTCTGAAATGGTTAAGAGGTACTAGTGTATTAAGGGGAGAGAATCTGAGGAATGTAGAGGGGGCATTTTAAAGGCTCTGAAATGCTAGGTAACAGACTTCATTCAGACTTCATTTCATAGATGGTGTGATCTGCTTAGGATAATGCTCCAGGAAGATTATGACTATGAAGTGAACTGAGGAGAGGCTTGGAGCCTAGTGATCAGTTACAAAGTCCTCATTCAGGGTTATACTACCTGGAAGAAAGGAGGGACTGATGAAGAGATTTTTGTAGTGAAATTACACAGCTGCAGTATAGCATGAGGATTTCAGGTAGAGAACAAGATTTTAAAATTGCAAAAAAGCCCTTATAACCAGCAAAGAGAGTAGTTTTCTCTGCTTTTTGTTTAACCGAGATAATAGTAATTATCCAGTGAAGTTCTTAACCTACAGTAGTGTGAAACTGAACCATGAAAGGAAAAGTACCACTGCTTCTTCAGGGCTTGGGGTTACGCCTTAGTTTATTCCTGCTGCCATGTTTTTCCTGTTCTGGTATTTGAATAACTAAGGGCATAGATGCTTCACTGTGGAATTTATTTTCCATACTAGAGTAAAAAGATGATATACTTCCCATGCTGGAAAGGACCTTTGAAGTTTAGGTAAAGAGACAGGTTCCAGAGAGGCCATATAATTAGCCTGTGATTACCCAGCTCATACAGAAGGAGCCTTCCCTGTGACTCAAAAGACCAATCTATGGGTGTAGAGTGAAGGTCCTCCTGAGAGGAGGACTTCTCTACCTGCTCGAGCACCATACCCTTTTTCTTTCTTTTTCTTCCCATTCCATGCCACTTGCAGTTGTTTTTACTTAAGGAATGTAGAGGGGTATTTTAAAGGCTCTGAAATACTAGTTAACAGTATGGAATTCATAAAACTGTTCAGGATGTTTATCTGAGGTATTATCCTTTCAAAAAAAAAAAGTCAAAGAGTAGATAACTCAAAATGACTATCTCAATTTGATATCAGAAGTGGCTGCCTGACAAAGCCCTGGTAGAGGGTTTGGGGCCACATATCTGGTACTACCCAATATTGGAAGATTGCATGAGAAACATGTATTAAACAATTCTAATTTTAATTTTTCTGCCACAGAATTACAATCAATAGTGATTCTGAAACATATAAATAGTATATAATATATAGTATCCAGAATTTCTCTGTCTGAAGGAAGGTTGATAAAGCTCCCCAATTAAGCTCCTCTATGAAACTGTGTGGGCAATAATCTTAATTTGAAAATCTTGGGTAAAGGATTTCCAGTTTCCATTTCAATGAAAAGATACTACATTAATTTGAACAAGGTCAATTTGTGCTGTTGACTCTGCCCCTGACTTTTGGGAGAAGTCCATAGTCAGGATTGTACTTGGGCAGAAGATCATCAGTTATCTTAACAGCCTGTCAATCCAGCCCAACTTACTTATTGCCAATCCAGCTGAGTCCCTTCCCCCAGTCCCTGAAAGTTATGTGAGCTGCTTGAGAAACTATTGAACCCAATAAAGTGAAATAAAACAAAACCAAATCTTAGAGTGTATTAATTTCAGGATTTTAAGAAGGTGTTTTCAAAGATCCTTTCTCTGCACAATGATCTTTTTCTTCTAAAAGTCTTAAATCTGTGCTCAATCAAGAAGGTGTAATTATAAAGAAATCTACTTAAACTTACAGGCTTGGTTTTTCTTAACAGACAACTTTTGAAAAGAAAGCGGGAAAGAAAAGAAAGACAAGTATTATTATTCTCCAGAGTCATGCGCTTGAATTGTCATGTTCCTTGCAGGCAATACTCTAGAGGAAACATTTTCCACTTTTTTTGTTTGGTGGTCTATGCCCTACAGACACTGATTCATCCCAAGAAATGTCTAGGGGAGTAGGCGTTATGTTCAGACTGGTTTTCTACAGATTGTTGTTCAGTGACCTTTCACATACTATAGATGTTGTGGAAATACTTTCAAACTAAATACATTCCTATTAATTACTCCTTTTATTACACTTATGAGAATAAACTACTCCAATTGTTTTTATTCTGTTTGAATACAGAGATATTAGTTAACATTTTGCTTGTTTCATTATTCCACCTACATATAGTAACAATAAAGGTTGAAAAAAAAAGATGCAGAGAGTGGAATGTTATACTAAACAAAGAGAATAAAACAAAAAATAAAACAATGATGTGAACTAGAAACAAGTTAAAAAAATGTAATTTATCAGTTGCACAAAAGTTACCATGGCATTATCTTTCCTTTTATGTCTGCTGGTCATTTAATTTAAAGGTTTTAGAAAATGTGTCTATTGCTGTGTTTAAAAACTCTAATTACGACGATTGGTAAAGAAGTTTCTGAGTACAAGGGGTATTTGTAGAGAACCTGTAAGACTGACAAGTGATTGGCAGGTAAACAACCCCACTGTGCCCTTATATTCCATTCTGCGGTGCTAGACTATAGATACTACATAAGCCTCAGGAAGTAACCACCTTCCAATTTTTATTAAATTCTCAGCTTCCTGGATGTAAACAATATTGTGCATTAGCTGACTAAATGTGTCGCTTTCTTTTGTGCCGCCACACCACTCCAACTCAATGTTGTGGGATATCTGTGAAATGAACAAATGAGAATTTTCCTTTAATGTGTTTAACTGATTTTAAGCCCTGGAAAGCAAAGCCCAGTGCAGATTGCATCAGATAGCTTGAAGCCCTCTAGAAGTAAATGGAGGGGATAGCATTTCTACTTGAAATGTTCCGTTGATGACTTACCAGTGCCAGTGTGAAATTGCCCTTTCTTTTCTGCTAATGCAAAGGCTGAAGGCTGGGTGTGTACACACGCATGTTGTATGCAGCCAGAGACTCCTGAGATTGTCC
The DNA here is from genome assembly GCF_048772815.1 of Callospermophilus lateralis. Lineage (NCBI taxonomy): Eukaryota > Metazoa > Chordata > Mammalia > Rodentia > Sciuridae > Callospermophilus > Callospermophilus lateralis. The sequence goes on from NC_135312.1 coordinate 14,762,142, forward strand.
TTGAACGTGGTTTACTGTTGACATATTTTGAGATTCCAAGTGCAGTTTATTTATTTATTTTCTGAATCCAGTCTCACTTACTACTTTTATACAAGTAGTTTCCTTAGTTCATGCGCATTTTTTAAGTGTACTTCTTAGTCCTCATATTTGCTTTTAAACAATCATTATTGTAGCCTGCTTTGAAAAAATCGTTTGAAGTAGTTAATAAAGTTAGAGAATCCTGTCATCAACTATGAGTCTTTGAAAATGGTTCATATGGTTAGTAAGAAATTCAAAATTAAAGGATTTTCCTGATATGAAATGTTATGTTTCCCTGAATTTTAAAATTTGGAAGAAAGTTTTCTGTTTGTAACCATGTTTTTAAGATGCTCTAATGGTTGCCTGAGGGTCTGGAGACAAACTGTTCCTGTGTTTTATTTCCCCCACTTCAGTTCAAATGCTAAGAACTTGGATGTTTGGAATGAGCTATGTGCCAGCAGATGACAAGTCATTCCAGATAAGTGAGAAACCTAGTACAGAAAAATCTGTGTTTGCTAACCAGCAAAATCTGGAAAATCACATTTTCGAGATTCCCCAGACAAAACTGTCTACCTAGTAAATTCCAGTAGGCTAACTGAAATAGGGTAGGGTGACTGTGACGGAATTAGATTAAAGTTTTTAGAACTTTAGTATGTATTTATGTGACTAATTAAAAACTTCATGGCGGTTTAAAAAAAAAATAGCTTACCTGTGTACATCATGGCATTTTTTTATTCCTTTGCCAGACTGTGAAGGAAGGGTAGGAGGTAAAAATGTAGATCAGCATTAATTAACTCTGACTTAGCTATAAACACCACTCGTGTCTTCATACTATATCTCATATCAAAATTTTTATATCATTGTATTCCAAATATGTGCAAGTTATGTAGGAATTGGAACATGTTTTCCCATAGAAACAATGTTGTAAATATTGGTTCAGTTCCCAGGCCAGTGCATACAGCCTATTTAATCCATATGTATCCAAGAGACCATACCAATATTTGCTTGAGTGCTCGGTCTTAAAGGCTTATGCGTAGAAAAGAGCACAGGGATGGGTATTGGTGTTAACATTCTGGAAGGAAAATGGCTCAATAGGAATTTTCAGAAGAAACCAATTTCAGTATTTGTCCCTTTCTTATACATTGTATTGCTTATATATTTCGTTTTCGTGATTTGTCCCACTTTTTATGCACTGATCACAGAGCCCTTTTGTGTACCTATGGGGAAGGCAAGACCCACAAACTGCTATCTGATCTGCTCTTTAAAAGAGAGACAATCTGCTTCAAGGGCATTTTGATCCCTTTATCACTCTCTCCTAATTAATAATACTTTTCAATCTCAATATTCTAAATGACTTGATTTTAAGAACTAGTAATAAGACAGTGTCAAAAAATGTTTATGAAATATGAAAAAAGGCTATTAAGGTACAATAGAAATATCTTGATATGTTACTTTTGGAAGCTTAAGAAAGTCTTGGGGCTTAGTTGTGATTTTTAATTTCTTTCTTTTTTTCTTCTTTGGGCTGCATCATCTCTCTAAAAACAAAGTTTTTCTCAGTAGACCTTAATGTGCAGAGCTTTTGCTGAGGTGAGGCAGTATATGGAGGAGGTCCATAGTAAGCTCTTGGTTAGCAGACTGGGAACTGTAATGTATTGTATTATTTTTAAATACTTATAAAATTGCTATTCATATTTGTGATTGAACTCTTATCTCAGTGACTGCTATGTTTTTCCTAGTCACATATATAAGCAAGTAAACATTGTATCATATGCTTTCTTCTTTGCTAATTTCCCTTCTTGCCACACCAGTTATCCTCAGACCTGCTGGGACAAGCAAGTCAAAGACAATCAACCACTGATGGAATCATAACAAACATGAAGCTCTGCATTGCTTTATATTAAGCAAGCACAGTTTATTTAAAAAGTTCTTTCTAATACATATAGGTCAAGGTGAAAACTAATTTTATCTCAAAGCATGTTTTTATAAAAGAATAACTATTTTGCTTCCATGTGCACGTGTCTCAAAGCATGATATTTGGTTTTGATGAGAAAGGACAACAGTATTTGTGAAACTATATACTTCATTTGGACATTTTATCTATTTTACTAAATCGAAAATTCTTGTTTTCATTTCTATATGTGGATTTTCAAGATTTTTTTTAATCTCTAGAAAAATATGGTTAAAACCAAATTTCCAATGTAGCTTTAGGTATTTAATTTTGTTTACATTGTGCATCTTTCTCTTTCATTTTTTTTTTTTTTTTAAGGTCCATGATATGATGGTCAAAAATGTGAACTTTTCAGGCCCAACAGGGGGAGCTAATTCCATATTCTATTGAGGTTACCTGGCATCATTGCAGTTGCCCATTTGTCAAAGTCAAAAGTCCTTCTTTGCTTTGGTTCTCTGCAGAACCTCAGAGCAGACACTGCAAAATGATGCAGCATTTTATATTAATTATATTTTAGTCTGAAATGCTAAATTTATTAATCTGTTATGGTTATGCCTGGGAAATTTTGAAATTAGGGTTATTTTGTTCGAGTGTATGATATGTTTACTCAAGATAAAGCTAACCTTAAACCCCTTTCACAATAAAAATCAATGTAGAAAACATAGGACTTTTTAATACTCATGAAAATCCTTTAGATACAGTATATTAGGATTAGGTCAATAAAGAGGAAAAGTCTTTTATGCTTTTTAAACTAATCAGATTTATAAAATAATGAAAATCACATGACCTTATATAATATAGAGTTTTTTTTAAACCACATACCTTGCGGCTTTTTGTTTTAAAATAAAGATCTTTGACTAAATTCAAGATCTACCATAATGAATCACTTAGGGTGATATTGAATTTTCATAATTGCTTGGTTATGTGTTCTATTCTCAACAAAGAAAGGGGAATGGTTTTACTTACTTGAATTATGTAGGGTGTAATTTTTCCTAAGACATTTAGAGATAATAAAAATTTTCAGTTGGAGATTTACATTCATCTTGACAAGGAACATGAACTTGTATTGTGTAAGGATATTTGTTTGATTTTAGTTTGCAATACATAAAATTTCATAATATCTATTGTTGTTTTTAAACAATTTTTTAAAGTTTACCTCCATAACTAGTTAAATATCTAAATATTGTTGGTTATGATGTATGATGAATGCATGGGTTTTTCTCTCTCACATGTAGGTGTGCAGACACACATACTTAAATACAAACACATCCTCTTTTTTCTCACCCACAACAATCTTGTTTTTCATTTGCCATTTATGTGATGACTATCATGGTAAAGGACATATATTGTGTAGCAAGTAACCAACTAATGATTGATTACTTATTTTAAGTTACTGATCAAGAAGTTATTTTAAATAAATCTCCAGCTCACTGTTCAATTTTAGCAACAGAGAAAATTTATATACATTTTTCTCCTTTAGAGATCTTCTTCTTGTGTTTGTGTGTGTGCGAGTGTATGTGTGTGTGTGTTTTAACATCTGCTAGAACTTCATTTGAATATGATAATGTTACCAGGATCCCAAAATACAAAAGTAGACTGAATTTGCAGTTTATTTTTGAAAACTATGGGATCTGCTATACATGATTTTCTAATTACAGGATTAATCTCATTAGTCTTTGAATTCCTTCAACATATCTTATATTATCTACCATATGGTAAGTGTTTCATGAAATTTAGATAAATGAATAAATTAATGAGCAAGAGAATTCTTATTGACTTAACGTGGAACTTATATAAGTTATGCCTAGCTGATTTACTCATAATGTTGATAAGCAAACTAAGAGGTATAAAAGAACTTTAAAATTATAGATACTTTATAATTGTGAACTTATGAATAATGATACTGCTGCATTTGTATAATTCAGAATATTGACAATTTGGGGCATGTCTTTATTACAATATTAGGAAAGACACAGGTGTTATTGTCTATTTAAAGTTTTAATACAGTGTCTCCTTTTTATAGGGCTGCTGTGACACATGCTTATGGGAATGGCCAAAATAGATTCATGTTTTCTAAAATTAGATCCTTGTTATACCCAATTACCCTTTTGTTCTTCATGCCTCAGAATGCCATTTTATCCCAGTGGCCAGGCATTAATGGGGCATGCTAACTCTATTGTATGTGCTACTTATGTCACATTAGTTCCAGACTCTCTCCTTTTAATTGAAGTGCTACATACTTGAATTCTCATATCATGAATTCCTCTTCCTTAGAAGAACTAAGAAAGAAAACTTTATTGAAACCTTTCTCAAACTATATTTCTTTTAAATTGTTAAGTGTATTTTTATTAATGAGATATTAGCAGGGGAACAATGTGTTTTCATTTATAAATAAGAATTGAGATACAAAATTGTTAAAGAAGAACATTTTAGAATAATCCTTTCCCTCTTGAGAAAAGTTGTCTTGACAACAGTACCATTTATAATTAGAATGATGAATATTTTATTTCTCAAAGGAAAATTCTCCCTAAATATGCTAGACAGTGATCAGGAGAAATGTTCATCAGGCTCAATCATTTCTGGTATAAAAATACACTGACTATTGAGTTTTGAGCTCGATAACAATCAGGCCTTGTATTTTAGTTCATGGGGAAGAGACTTTTATATACATTTTTTCCTAGGACTTTGGAGAAAAATAAGATATATTATTGACCTCATTTTATAGAAAGAGTACATAGCCACTAAGTAGCAAAAATAGAACTAGAGAACTAAAGATTAGTTTTTCTTGTTATTTTGCCAAAGGGTGGAGAGCATATGACACATTTCAGAGGTGTTTTTCACTCCTGTGGTAATCTGTTGTTTCATCTCCTGGAATTTGTACTTTTCTCAATGAGTAATGTGTACTCACTTTACCTGTGAATGAAGAATTAACCGAAATTAAAATATCCAATATAAGTTTCAATCTTCCTTGAGTGTTCATGCTTTGAATAAATGACTATTTAAATTTAAAGAAATTAAATTAAATTAAAAATTCAAAACTCATTTTGTGTAGCCATTTATTATATCAAGTCATCAAATATATATATATATATATATATATATATATATATATATATATATATATATATATATCCAGTGTCAACTGTGTGGCAGGCACTGTGGATGCTTCAGTTCCATAAAAGATAGTTCCTGTGGGAGGACCTGAAGGACATGGCTCCAAGATCAGTGACCAGCCTTCAGAGTACTGACACTGGAATTGCTGCCCAATGTCAGAAGGAAGATATAGCATTTGTGAGAGATGGGGAGGAGGTGATACTGAAGGGATACTGTGAAAAAGGTGTATTTGTGGAGGGAGGTTAAGGTGGGGTATAACATCCCACTAAAGGAAATGACATGTGCAATCCCATGTAGTCAGGGAGCAAGAGGGGAGAATAAGGTATTGGATGTAATGTGGAATACTAAATATGGAATTTATAATTAAGCATTAAATGACAATAGAAGGCCTTGGTGCAGTTTTAAAGCTAACATTTATCATGCACAAAGGTCTGTTACCATGAATTCAACAGCTTAGTGAGTCACATAGTTGTTTGTCTGATTTCATGGGATACAGAGCTTTTGTGATATAAATTTACATTCTGTCACCACTTGTATGACAGTTGTTAAAATTTACTCACTTAATGAAATGTTATGACTACATTGCAATTAAGGTTTAAAGTGACCCATACTTTATCATCTTTGCACATTATACATTTGAAAACTTCAGTGATTCAATCACTTCATGATGATTTAAATTTAAAGTAGCGTCATATGGATCACTTTATTTTTATACATAGTTTAAGACTTACTTTAATACAGGTTCTTTATTTTTTAATTCCATTCATAAAAGTATAGAATTTAATTCAAGATTTCCAGTGACTGAATTTGAAGAGTCACTGTCTGTGTCTTTGGAAATCAGCCATTTAGTTTGGCAAAATGTTGAAACAAGGGTTGAATCAAAGTATAGTGTCTCTTTCTGTTATATTTCATTTATTATATTTTTTCACTGAAGAATTAATTTTTTATTAGCCTCTATTATTACAACACATTTCTCATGGAGAAGTAGTGGGGGTTAAATTTAGTATGTAATTTCAACTGTGACATTTTCATTTTGAAGATAATGTGTGAAAGATTTCCTCTTCCTCTCTTTCTTTCTATTCTTCCTAAGTACCTAGGTCTGTGTTAATAAATACTAAGTCTGTGGCCATGAGCATCGTTCTCTCAAGGACCCTACCATCCACGGACTGGATGGACTTGAACAAATATAATCATTGTGATGTCAGGAAGAGGTATGGTTCTAGTCTGCTCAGATGTATGCATGTGATTTCTACTGTCTTGGTGGAGGCCTTAGAGAAATACTTCAGTGTGGCTCTCAAGATAAAATGGCATGAGCTGGGAGCTGAGGACAGAGGAAGAGCATTCCGGCCGAGCAGACTGGCAGGAATCCATACACAGACCTCCTTAGGAGAGTACGTGGTTAAGTTGGAAGAAGTGGGGGAAGATGAACCTGGAAAGACTGGTTTGAGGGACCTTAACCGAGGTGCTAGAGTCTGGATTTCATCTGGTAGTCTGGAAAAGTATGGGAAATGTTGAAGCTGTGTTGTGACATGTTGAAATCTGTGAGATAGAAAAACTACTCCAGTTATGAGGGTGGTGAGGGACTGAGGCAGATGTTATTATTCTCCCTGCAGAGTTCTAGTTGGGATGGCAGAGGAAGTGTTTTGTCGTTACTCTCCTGTCACACACAGCTCTTTCTACAGTGTGTTATTAGCTGCTGCTCAGTACATGCTTATTCAGTGAATGAATGTCACTCTCCGTCTCCTTGCTCTCACTAAAAGCCAAGATAGAAGATTTTTACCAAAGTACAAAATAGATGAAGGAAGAAAGGCAGAAAGTGAGGGAAGATAGATAATGACATGAAAGAGAACAAAGATTGAACTGTATGGTAGTGGAAATGGATAATAGAGAATGGAGTTGAGGAACATTTTAAAGGAGAAGATTTCAGAAGCACTGGATCATAAAGGAGAGTGAAAAAATATGGTAAGACCATTACATTAGCTGCAGTGAGACTCGCCTCCCAGCTTTCACACCCTGGCGTAGTATCTTTCCTGAATCTCAGCTTGGCCATTTGGCGCCTTGATCAATGAGATATTAGCAAGTAAAATACAAGTGGAAGCTTGATAAGCACTTGCACAGTGGGAATCTTCTCCTTGGAATGCTGATGGTTGGAATAGACCTTCTTGGAACAGTTTCTATGTCTTGACGAAATTCAAGAAATGATATCAAGAAGTCAGTTGGCAGGATAGAGGATATCATAGCCATTTTCTATCTGTGCACCCAGCCAGTCCAACTGCCAGGTCATTTTGCAACTTTCATCCCTCCTACTATTCCAGTTGCACAATATGAAGCATAAAAACTTCCCATTTAGACAACAGAAATTTAAGGGGTAATGACGAGTAATTGCTATTCAAGTCACCAGTTTTTTTTTTCTTTCTTTTCTTTTTTCTTTTTTTGTAGTTTGATATATAACAATGCATAACTCCAACAAGCAAGAGTGGTCTTAACATATTTGGGCTGAATTACTTGGTGGATTGGGATGCCTTCATTTATTACAGATTTATAAAGGCCCTCTTGCTAGCACGCTTAATTCTGAACTACTGAAAAATAAATAACTTTTACTGTATTGCAGCAGAGCAGATACTCAACAGTATCCATTAAACGCAGAATTGAAAGCAGGTTACATTTAGCGAGGTGTTGTGCCATTTGCTCACTGCTAGACTGAGAACTTTCCAGATGACTTTCTTTTTTTTATTTTTCCTTTTGGTTATCAAAGACTCTCATGACCTAAGTACAGGAGATGTATACAATACCCTCTCCCCCAACCCCCCACCACGTACAGCAAAAAAGGAAGAACAAATGTTTGTTGAACTGGAACTGGTTAAACTTATGGGAAAAAAAAACCTTAAAATAATATATACACAAATATCTGTAACATGCAATAAGCCAGGTCTATTCTCTACATTAAATTAAATCCAACCTACATAGAATACCATGTATGGAGAATCTCTAATTATATACACAGTTTGTATATGGGGGTAAGACAGTTTGGGTTATCATTGGAATGAGAGGCAAATGATGTGTTTGGGGATGAGTTATTACTTCCTGATGAAAACATGCAATTGAGAAATCCTAAATAAATTATGGTGTGCACGTAGGATTGCTTAAGTGTATGCTGGATTTTTAAAGCTGTTAAGTTCTTTCTACAAAGTTTTGTATAATTCTTATAACTTCCTTGATATCAAAGTTTAGTTTGGCTAAGAAACAATCCCTAGAGCATTGGTCTTCCTGAAAGATAAGGGAGAGAAAGAAAGTGAAATGTGTTAAATCACTGAGAGAGGATGAAGAAAAGAAAAGAAAAAAAAAAAAAAAAAAAAACCCTAAGCTTCTGAAAATTAAAGCAGCAGGGGGCAGTAGAACATTTTGAGTATGGAACACAGAGGAAGGGGTACTGGTCAATGGAAAAGGACATTGACATCTCTCAGGACGTGTTTTTTTGTTTTAAGTTTTATCTACAAGACCATATTTTTATTCTACAAGATGATTTATATCTTATTCTACAAAACTACATCATTACCCCTATTTCCTTTACATACAACCTTGCAAACTCTAGTCACATTTAGTCAATATTAGTATTAAATGAAAACCATGTTTTTAGAAAGAGAACTTTTGCTTCCTTTTCTCAAATAAACCATTGAGTAGAATTTGCTTCTCTGCAGAGGAAACAGCAGTGAATTCTTGTTGCAATTCCCCTTTCTTCTTCCTTTAAATTTTTTTGAAAGTCCTAATAAGTAGGGTGGAGGGACTCAGATTAAAAAGGCAGCATGTTCAGTTTTATGTGTTGTTTGCACCAGGTGTTTGGGGGCTTTCCTTGCCATTTGAGGTCTTTATCTAGTGGCACTTGCTTGTGTACTTTTGCTCACATTGGACCTTTTACCTAGGATCCTCTTTCCTGTATTTTCATAATTCCAAGTTATTATCCATTCTTTGAAACTTGAGATTTAATTATTGGTGACTACTTCTGGTATTTCTCCTGCCCCAAACACTTGCATCCAACATTGGATTCTCTGTGCCTTGAGTCATAGTATTCAATTTTCCATATATAAAAAAAAAATAAAAAGAATAATTAAATAAAATCTGTTTTATTTATAGGATTGTCAGCTTTTTGAATGCAGAGATTCATCTCTGGCCACACCCAGCCCCTTTCATTTTCTTCATATTATTAGACATTTGATTGACATTTGTCCTGTCTATAAGTGCAGTTTTTCTTGTTGAAATTTATTTATGTTGCATTTAGGTGTCTAAGAGGGTCGAGTGAAAGGACAGGACATTGACATTATTAAGTGCTTAAGTGTGTTCTAGGGACTCATTTTGTATGTCAAGTCTCTTAAAATCCTCATTGCAACTCTTTAAAATAGTTAATATTAGAAAAAATGAAGCTCACAGGCAGTAACTTGCCCAAGGTCCCATGAATAATGTGAGGTGAACTGAGACTGAGACTCACACTTTTCCTATGGCCTCCAAATCCCACACTATTTGCACGAAAACAGCAGTTAGTTATTTATTGTCTACTGTGCAACACACATTGCTTTAGGAGCTATTGATTCTACGTTGAATAATATACTATGCTATCTTTGTAAGGCTCACATTCTAACAGGGGAGAGATTAAAGTAATTATTATGATTCTGAGTGATAGGTGCTTTAATAGTGTCCTCTGGGTACCAGGCGAGGACCATTAGCTCTGGCTGCCAAGAAATGCATGTCATGTGGAGCTATAGATCAGATTTGGGAAGTAATGGACCTTTGAGGATTAATAGTTCACCAGAGAAGAAGGTAGGAAGGCCCTTCAGGCCAAGAAAGTGGGCCAGGGTCACAATACTGGGGGCATAGCCAAAACGATCAGATCATTGCCAGGCTGGGAGTGGACATGGTGAGAAGAGAGTGTCTTCACATCGTGATAGATACTCAGGAGCACTCTGTGAGCGACCATAAGTAACCAAGTCATAGGAATGCAGTAGTTTGTAATCTATGGATTAGATAGCAAAGAGGTGGTTTATAGGGATTCCATGAGGTCCCTTGGGACATGTATTTGAGGAATCCTTACTGGTGTAGAAAGCATGGCTTTGAAGTGAAGCAGACAAGGCTTTGAGTCTCAATTCTGACCAGCTACATGATCTTGACTTGTACCAAACTTTTTGTAATTGCTGCCATTGCCTTTTAAAAAAGACGATATTCACTATCTGTAACTCTCACGGTAGGGGTTAGTGAAGGGACAAAATGCCTAATACATCATAGGTGTATAATAAACATAGTCTTGTGTTTTTCTGCCTACAAATATAAAAGTGTTCGTACAGCAGAGTTAAGTTTCTAAGACTCTATTTTTATATATTGATCTATAAGGTAGTGTCAAATTACTAGTTATATATACATATAAACTTTGTCTATTTGTATCTTTATGTAATTCAGTGAAATTCTCATGTTGTAAGAGAATGGAAATGTTTCTCATTTTCCCTCACTTACTAGTATGAGGTAAAAATTATTTAGTTATTCTTTGTTGAGTCTTATTTTGTAGTTTTGAGAATAAGACTAATATTGTGTCATTGCTGGTTTTAGAATTCTGTTATCAGATTCATTATTATTATTATTATTATTAATAGTAGTACCAGGGATTAAATCTAGGGTTGGCTAACCACTAAACCACATCCCCAGTCCATTTTATTTTTTATTTTGAGACATGGTTTTGCTGAGTTGCTTAGGGCCTTGCTAAGTTGCTGAGCCTGGCTTTGACTTGGATCCTCCTGCCTCAGCCTCTGAAGCTTCTGGAATTATGGGCACGTACCATTGTGCCTAGCTTCTTATAATTATTAATTCCAAATTATGAATGATGCTATTCTTCTGCTATTCTTTTGAGGTTTTCAAATGTGAACCACTAATGATAATATATGCCTGTTACCAAGATAATGTTTGACAAATTTGCATCCTAGACATTTTTTAAAGTTAAAAGGGAAAACATTCTTTTACAACTAAATTGTTTTCGTTTATTTCACAAACAACTTTGTTGTTTACTGAAAGGTTTTTAGTAATAACACTAATTAAAGTATGAAGGACTTCAATTTAGCATTCACTTGACTGAAACATCTCTAAACGGCACTGAAACCTCTTCTTGTTTATAACTAATTTTTTCTTTTCTTTTCTAAATCTGTTTTTCTTCTTCACAGTTCTTTTTCAACAAATTATTTCTATTTCTCCTATTTTGTGTTTTTGACTTTTTATTAGCTATTTTCCTTGCCTGTAATTGGACTCAAGATTCCTGTCCTCAAAAGAAATAGAAACAAAAAAAACACAATTTTTTTTTTTTAAAAAAGTAAGCAATAAAAGGGTTTTCCTACTTGTTCAGACTGTTTATCTCCTCTCTAGAGCTAATATCCTGGTAAAGTTATTTTTTTTCCCTATACACAACCTAACTTTTATCACTACATCAGTCTATTATGACACTTTCTGCCCTTCACTACCACAGCACTAAAGTCATTGTTAACCCTCCTTATCTCCTCTTACCACATCTGGATGCTTTGGTCTTGGTCTTGGTCTGCTGTTTTGGATAAAATTTGCCACTGTCTAGTCAGGTTTGTTCATGCATGCCTGAAATCCCAGCGACTCTACTCAGGAGGCTGAGACAGGAGGATGGCAACTTTGAGGCCAGCCTGGGCAACTGAGACTGAAGCCACTTCGGTCAACCCTGTCTCAAAAATAAAAATTAAAGAGAGCAGAGGCTGTTTCTCAGTGGTCTAGTGCCCCTGGGTTAAATCCCCAATACTCCCCTCACCCGCAAAAAAAAAAAAAAAAAAAGAAAAAGAAAAAAAAATCATGATCCTCCTTACTCATCAGTATATCTCAATTTTTTTTCCTTGCTATTTGTTTTCCTTTTTTCTCATTTTAGACATGCTTTTTGAAACAAGCTCATCAGTTTTCCAGCTTTTAACTACCACCCAAAATGGACAATAGTACCTTCATCACTCGACTTAAGATTCATCCATGAAAATATACAATGTCCATATAACCTTGGGAAAACATTAGTGACTGACATACCCAGCACAAAACAGTGTTCTTGGTGGGCTGGCCCTCTCCTTCAGATATCCAGGAATTTGTTACATTTTCTGTATTTATGTATGGATGCATGTATGTTGTAATCTACAGCACCATTATCCACAACTCACCCAGGACACAATCCTGGACATTAGACAGACTTTTCTCTTATTTCTTCACCTAGTAAACCGTGAGCCCTGATGGTTTCATCTCTAAAAAACATCCCTTGAATCTGTTTTTCCTTCCTTTCCTGTAGGCCCTTGCCCCATTTTTGCGTGCTATAATCCCTTCTCTAGATCATCACGTTGGATCCCTGTCATCTTGCTGCTAGAGGCATGGTCCCTCCAATGACTTTGCTTGAACAAGCTTCCCGGGTATTATCCCAAAGGTTCTTTCCTGCAGGTTGGCCTCATTCTCTTACTTAGTTTCAAGCTGATTTCTCACTTAGAATCCATCAAAGGAGGAAAATGGGTTTATTGTATGTATTTTCAGAGTCTGTAGAGAGTTCATAAATCTTCATGAATTGAGCTCAGTATTTTATACCAAAGTAATATCCATAAAGGAAATGAGTATGTGGGGAAAGTTGGGAGCAATTACCAAACTGTGTGTGTGTGAGCATGTGTGTGGGTACTTGTGCACTTGTGTGTGTGTGTGTGTGTGTATGTGTGTGTGTATACCCTCTGAATATTGAACTAAGGGCCTCATGCATGCTAAGCATATACTCTACCGCTAAGCTTTACCCCAAAACACAGCTAATAGTTTTCAATTTTAAACTCTACATCTCATTTTAAGAACATACTGTTTTAACCATATTATTAGCCCTTGGATATTTATGTGCAGAAATAAATATATGCAACAAGAATTTTTTTTAAGGCATGAAAGAATGTTAAATTTCTTTTAAATTAAAAATATGATCAACTGTACAAAGCTCTTAGTCCAGGATTTGTTGTGGTATAGATAGACATTATTTTTTCTTAATACAAGCCATTATGGAAATATCAACTTTTGTTACAAAAATATTTACTTTTTTTCCAAACTTATATTACATGCCATTCCTGACAATGAATAGTTTGGTTTGTAGGTTTGCTCTTAAATATAAGACCATTTTAGATTTATAGAAAATAATCCCATCATATTCTTTATAGAATATTTGCAAAATTATACAGGATATTAAGCTTGATTGCTTGAAAAATAATTTTGCTTAAATATACTCTTAAGACACTATAAACATGTATCTAATCAGTTATTTAAATAGGTATTCTGATGGAAGCATATTGAATTTCTTGAGGCTTTCAGTCTCAGCCAAGTTCTGAGTATTTTAGCTTTCTTATACAAGGAGTGCAATTTGAATTGTTTACTGTTGTAAGCCACTGGTTATTTTCAAGCATAATAGAATAATGGTGCTTAGCCACAATGTGGTATTTTCTAAAAGCATATGAAATATTTCATGAATAAGATTAGCTAAGGAATTCAGTCTTGCTTTATGACCATGACAGTTTAGGTGTGCAACCTGAGAAGTTTGTATTTTCGGAACAGTTTCTCAGAGTGTTATTTTAAAGAAAACGAAACTCTTTCTTATAGGATCTGATATTGGGTTTCCACTAACTGCGTTAAATATCTAGTTTTAAATTACAGCATGGAAAATTTGGGTTACTCACCTATTTAGGCATTTTATTGTGAACCAAGAAGAATTTAATAATTATAATCATCTAAAACGTATACATACATGATGCTGTGATTACAACTTTTTTCTTTAGTGAAATACTAAGGATTTTATAGTTTCATCAGCCTTTGTTTCTGGCCCAATTTCTCCCTCAATGCTCCTGCCCCTGCAGTTTGCTGGATGGGATGTCTGGGTCAGAGGCTGGAGGAGGCCTGGCTGAGGAGGGGGCAGCTCTGAGCAGCCACAATACGACTGGAACATTCTCTTTTCCTGGGCTGTTGGACTAGAGCAGCTTCTTTTAGTCACAAAGAAAACTATGGCCCTGAGGAGGAAAGTTCAGTGTTTCCCATCTTGACTGGATTTTAGAAATGGCAGATCTAGTTCTATTTAACTTCTTAGTCTGTACAATAAATATCTCTTTTTTGCTGTTGTTGTGGAGATCTTTTAAAAGCACAAAGGAAGAAAAAAAGTAATTGCAGAAAAAAACAACAACAACAACAACAAAAAAAAAACACTTAAGACTCCTAGAAGCACTTCCTGAGAATAAATGTTACTGTTTTAATCATTATAGTGATTTACTGAATTGACAGCATTTCATAAATAGTAAATGAATGTCATTGTGGTAAAATATTTGCATGAATTTATGAGAAATAATTTTATATTACCAGGTAAGCATTTCTTTCCATTATAGAACAAATTATAAATTCTTCATCAAATGAAAAGTAAATTGTCTATTGCTTGCTTCATATATACATTATAATTTTACACTAAAAAGTCATAAAATCTTTGAAGACATATATCTTTTGAAAATACAAATGTCTATATTTCAGAGAAGTATAGAGGGTTTTAGACTCTCAATTTTGGTGTATATTCACCAAACATTTTCATGAGTAATTCCTTTTTTATAGTCTTATACAAGTTGTATTTTAGTACATATAAAATTAAAGCAGTAAATAAAAGTATTATTTAAAGGACAACTGATAATTCATATTTTTATCTCTCTTCAAATGACAAACTTAAAAGAGATTTTCTTGGTTTTATTATCATTTTACTCTAATACTGGTTTCATAGAGTGTTGTCTATAAAAATAAAAAATTATAAGTTAATTATAACTTTTATGCCAAGTTTCAACAGATGAAATTTTGCTATTTACCTATTTAAAATGTATTTGATCAACATTAACCCTTAATCTAACCCTTAATCCAAACATTCTTCTAAGAATGTTTTCTCACATAGAAGATTGACAAGAAAGAAGAGAACTAACCCTAACGAAAGAATAACACCAGAGGTTTTGAATTGCCACAGCAAACTATGTGGCTGTTGAGTCGGAGGGATTTTCAAGGAACAGTGCTCATTGAGGAATTTCATGACGATTTTGCATGATAGTTGTAATTCTGTCCACCAACCCGCAAGTAAATGCACACTGATATTTTCCCTAATAGATCATTATTTATGTCTTTTTTCCTTTGTAAAATTTATAGCTGAAGGATCTGTATTTTGATATAACTTTAGTATGAAAACAAGCCGTTCTGTATCTGAATGTAAAAGAAAAAAATAAGGATAAGCCTCACATTTCTGCTCATTATAACCACATAGGTAAATTGGCAATAACCCGTCACTTGCAGTCACTGCAGAAATTGTGAGAAAGAGAATTTAAAAATAAAAGGAGAAATCATTTAATGATTTTACTGCAAAATTAAAACATATTAGAGGCTGGGCTTGTGGCTCAGTAGTGGAGTGCTTGCCTAGCATGTGTGAGGCACTGGGTTTGATCCTTAGCACTACACAAAAATAAATAAATGAAATAAAGGTATTGGGTCCATCTACAACCAAAAATAATTTTTAAAAATGGATTACATCTTTAAAAAATGTTAGAGTTATGGAAATTATTGTAATCAGTGATAATTACATTTTATTTAGGAGACATTTTTAAACCATGACACTTAACATTGAGAGTATATCTCTTCAAACAACAGACATTTAATTTATACATGTACATGAAATGGTATGAAGTTAATATCTTTATCATTTTGTAACTGTTAAATTTGTTTTGTGGCCTGAAATGTTTTTTAAGAATCTTTTTATATGATTGTGTTAAAAGTTTAACATGGTTAAAATTTATTTTTAGTTCTATGGTTGAGTTAGGATAGTCTTTCTACTGGCAGGGTTTTGCTTGTAGATCATGTCAGTTCGGTGAACCATGTTCTCCTGAAGTCTCTTGTGATATTTGGCTATTTGCAAAGAGTGGACTTCTGATTGCTTTCTGCCTCTCATAATTTCTTTTCTTGAAAATTTATTCACTTTCTTCCATAAGAGTATTGAAGTCCAAGTTCTTACAGCTATTTTTAAAGTTACAAAGATAAATATTTAATCTCTTATGACTTGCAGATACAATACAGTTCTTGTTTTGTAGATCTTAGTTTTCCAATCCCAGAAAACTTACAGTTGAAAATTAGGTGATAAGCACATTTCTACCCATCCAGCACAGGTATGAAGTAGTGGAAATTATCTGTCTCTAGTGACAGGAGCTCCTGGATTTAGACCCCAACTCTATTTCTGTAAGTTGTGTCATCTTGAAAAACTTCCTGAGTCCTGATTTCTTTCTCTGTAATGTGTAAATAACAGTATCTGCCTCTCAGGATTAAATGTGATATTTAAAAATGTAAGGAATAAAACTCCAAATGATAGTAGAATTCCAATTCCTTTTCAACTTGGAAAGCAGATATTTAAGTCTAAAAGGTAATATATCTGTACACATGCATTTTCAACATATTTGCATACTGAATGAGTTTATATGAAGATAATCATTGAATCCCTTCTTTTACCAGGCTCTGTTCTAGATTTTGGAAATATGTGATTTAACAAAACAAAGACCCCTGTCCTTGTGGAGCTTAATTTTTAGAAAGTTAAAGTCATAAACTTTCTTTCATTGTCTCTAAAATTTATTTTAAAGTACTCAGAAGTCTTGACTATTTTCTTGGCTCAAAATATATCCCTATTCCCAGGATCTAATGGACAGAAAAAAAGTTGAACTGGATAAGTTATTTATTTCTCATATAAGAAGAGGTCTTCTGAGTTGATTTACAAAAAAGGGGAAATTAAGTAAATGATATTAACAGGTAATTCACAAACAAACTGCAGATGGCCAATAAATTTATGGAAAACTGCCCAAACTCACTAGTATTCATGGAAATGCAAATAAAAGCAAGGATTTCCCGGGGGGGGGGGGGTTGCTCATAAAGTTGGCAAAAGGGAAGAATGTTGATAGTACTCAGTGTTACTAAAGATGTGGGGAAAATGAGCACATTTCTACAGAGGGATGGAAATTCTAACTTTTTCAGAAATGGATATGTATTACCTAGTAAAATCTAATATTGAAAAAAAAAAAGGATCATACCTCTGATTCAGCAGTTTTACCTTAGAAGTTACCTCATAGAAGTAAAGTATGCATATATGAAACTCTGTCTTCAGCACTGAGCTACATTACAATTAATCTTTGAAATAGTGAAAAGTAGGGGGAAAAACACCTGAAAGTTCTTCAATAAAGAGATATTTTAGGACAAAAGCAGCAATATATGAAATTATGTCTCCAAGGCATAATGCCTTCATTCATGTTTGTGAGAGCAATGAACTGGAAAAGTTAGGATTGCTCATCAAAAAATGGAATAGTTCAACAAATTATGATGAATTACAAGTATGCATGATTACATAGATAGTTTAAAAAATGAGTTACAGCCATCAGCATTGATCTAGGTGAATATCTGTGATCATTTATTAAGTTGGAAAAGCAAGTTGGCTTGTGATTAAGTTGTCATATTTGCATTTTTGTTTTAAAAATTCTGTATACATGGTTATTTTAAATTTCAATTGGTTTTATGAACATAGATAAAGGAGAGAATTATAACAGATTTTAATATGTCACTTTAGTGAAGAAGCAGAGCCCTTGAGACCTTTCTGATTTATTTGAGTCAATGCAATATTCATTTATAACATATTTATAACATTTATAAGGAAACAAAACAGGAAAATGAACTGGAAAGTTATTAAAAATGGTTTTATTTGTGGGTGCATTGATATATCTCTTTTCAGCATAGGGGCCGATACAGAGGTTTGCTCTAGTGATTGCATCATAGCAAGTGTCTAGTAAATATTTCACTCATTCATTAATTGAAATAAATTGAGAATGCTGTATCAAAAGTTTTTTTTAACATATGCACACTCACAATCCATAATACACTTATTTTATATTGATTATGTATTTATTACATGTTATGTATATTTACATTTTTTTGAATGTTGTTATGTGCAAAGTACCTTAATCTGTAAGAATTCCTGCTTAGTTTGCACTTTCAGTGGTAGTGTGGCAGGCAGGGGTGGTAACAGAGCCACCCAAAAGTTTCCACACTCTGGCTTCCTCCCATTCTTCAAAAACATGAGCTGGGCAAGGCATGAAGAACCTCATGCATTCGGTTATTTCAAGGGCTATTGCTTGCTAAGCCTTGTGGGAGAATTGAAGGTTTATTTGCAGATCTTTTACCTACAAGGAGTTTACACTTCTGTAGGTTGGAAATGTGCCATCATTTCTGTGACTTAATTTTTTTCTCTTCAGCATAGATTAGGGTTTTATTGAATACTTATCAACTTTTTACACAAAAATAAAAACCTTCCTAACCTTTAAATACATCCCCAGTAAAAGAGGTAAGACAAGGCATGATCCCAGTGAGGGACTCTAGCACATGTGAAAAGAATAATAGCTATGATCTGGAGGACCACTATATATTTTTTAAAAAATGACCACGAGGGGTGTTAGACCTGTTGCATCCTAGTACCTTCTGTCTTTTTATTCTAGTTTAATGCTCACTTTTAGTGTAGCAAAAGCACTTTCATCTAATACAATTTTGAGTCTTGAGACCAGAATTTTGAGCAGAGAAAAAAAGCTTTCTTTTTTAAAAATTTTTTTATTTATTATAAGTTGTTATACATGATAGTAGAATGCATTTCAATTCACAGTACATATATAGATCACAATTTTTCATGTCTCTGGTTATACACAAAGTAGAGTCACACCATTCGTGTCTTCTTACATGTACTTAGGGTAATGATGTCCATCTCTTTCCACCAACTTTCCTACCCCCGTACCCTATCCTTCTCCCCACTCCCCTTTGCCCTGTCTAAAGTTCCTCCATTCCTCCCATGCTCCACCCCACCTCCAATATGGATCAGCATCTACAAATTATAGAAAACATTTGGCATTTGGTTTTGGGGATTGGCTTACTTAGCATAATATTCTCCAACTCCATCCATTTACCTGCAAATGCCATGATTTTATTCTCTTTTAATGCTGAGTAATATTCCATTGTGTATATATACCACAGTTTCTTTATCTATTCACCTACTGAAGGGTATCTAGTTTGGTTCCACAGTTTAGCTAACGTGAGTTGTGCTGCTATAAACATTGATGTGGCTATGTCTCTCTAGTATGCTGTTTTTAAGTGTTTCTAATTGACTTTTACTCCCAGGATTCTTATTGTGAAAGTATTGACTTTTATTACATTTATATTTTTATACATTTTATAAATTTATATTATATACTTTTAAGTAAAAATTCTACTGATATCAGCAACTAGTATTATTTTTTTTCCTACACATGATTGTTCACTCTATATTATACATCATTTATTCTTGTGAATATTTTGGTATCATCATTCTTTTATATTTCTGTTAAAAATTTGAGCTCTTTTGTTCTCTTGGGAATTCTTATTTTCTAATTCATTGCTATTAGTTGATTGTGAGCAAGGAAAACAGATATCCAAGTTTGCCGAATTATGTTTAAAATAAATATTGCTAGGCCAGAAAGGAGGGTCTGTGATGTCAGCTATGGATAAGACACATGGTCATAGTGGAAGAGATGGGTCACGTACTCTGACTGCTTGAAGGTCTTGGATTTTGTATATTGCTTTTTTGCTTTACTTACTACTTCTCAGCCATGCTCTTAGGAGTTGAAGGTATCATATATCTTCCTTCCAGGTACATGACTAAAACAGGACTGGAATGTCGCCTTAAGTTGGTATAGGGGCTACAATTCACAAGTTTCCCCAACATATATCTATCGCACAATAATAATGATGACACTGTATATCTAGATCTAATCTATATACGTTGAAAAACTTCATTTTAAAATCAATTTGTTAATACAATCTAGGGGGTTTCAATTTCATATAGTTTAAAGGAAGTGCCAAAGGAGACACCGTTCAATTAAGAATTACAGTAAGACCCTCTGGCATAATAGCTTTTGCAGATAATTTATTAAAAGAACATGCAGCTAACAGGATTGTCTGTGGTTATCAGAAGGCACTATAGGTACACAAGCTACAGTTTCATTGACCTCACTTTGAATCATTGCTCCTTTATTAGATGATCTAAAGTGAGTGATCTAAGGTCAGTGGGCTCAGTTTCTATGTCTGTCAAATGGATATCAGTATCTTACTTCTATTTGTATTGTGAGAAATAAATGAGATAAAACTCATCAGGTACTTCCAGCCCAGGCCCAGGAACTGTTCCTGGCAGTAACTGGTAGCTTAGCATTCAGTTTTCACATTCCAAAATTATCTGTAATGAATTACTTCTGCAAAGGGTAAACTATGACTCTGGGTGCAGGAATGTATTTTTCAAAAAAGAATTTTTTAAAAATTCTCTTTAGAAGATAAAAGAACAAATAATGAAACAATCCTAGAGAATCTCCATCTCCATGTTGTGACTGATCCTCAACAAAAAGAAAAAGAAATTTAAATAAAGGATTTCCGTTGGATTTCTAGCAATAGAAACATTTTTCTGTTTTAATTTAATGATGCACTCTTTAGGAGATGGTCCATTTTTTGTGCATTCATCATAGCTCTAAAACTGAGTTTGGATGAAAAGCATGTAGCACTTGCCTTGTTCTTACATCAGAAGAATTTTTTTCTTTTGTCCATTTTATGCTTGTTTCCAAAGGCTTAAAATGAAAGCTTTGTTTCTGCAATAATGGCTTAGTGTAGGCTTACATTGTTGATCCCCTCAGTAGATGCAATGTAATCCACTTTGGTAATGTGAATTTTTAAACAATCATAGGCCTCTGCCATTAACCCTTCTCTACTAATGATAATACTCTACAAAACTACAAAGGAACTCGGGCCTAGCTTCACATTAGACTTGGAGCGCACTTAGCTGAATTTGCATTTCTTATTTTAGCAGCAGTGAATTGCTGAGCATATGTTGAACTTCACCAATACCAAAAGTAGAATAGGTGATTGTGAAACTAATGTTCAAGTACAAGCATTCAAACACAAACAAGAGAAACCAGAAGAAAATAATGACGAAATGAATCAAAAGTACTTTCCAGTCCAAAATTCTCCTTGAAGGGGTTTCGGCTCTTGTTGCTTTTTGCAATATTTTTTAACTTGACCTGTTGCTTTGCTTAGTTCATTGTAGTGCAAATGTCTCAAATAAAGCTGTACATGAGTCATTTTTTTTTTCCTCCTCAGTTCAGGCTACTTGGATAATAGCTCACTTTGAACACAAGCAAAGGAACCTATTGAATGTTTCCTGCATAAAGCCTACAGAGCTGTGCTCAGCAGCTTGACATGTTTCTTTAGGAGAGAGAAATGGTAAATTAGCTAAGAGTAATTTTATTCCATGACATATTTCCAAACTAACTTTGAAACACATTTCCACTTAATGTTTGGATTCCACTTTGGGGACTTAGAAAAGGTTTCCTGCATTTGGTTAAGTAATATATATGGTGGACGGCTAAGTTAAGATGTTCTTTAGGGATTTGTAGACATTGAAAGCTTTACCTAAAGTAGAGAGGACTTTGCTGCATTTCGTATTGAAGCTGCAGTACTGTATGCTTTCAGGGCTGTGGATTTAATAAACAAAAGATCTGTCACCAAGCTTGGTTCACAGTAGGGGGTAGATGTAATTATATACTTTAAAGGGGAAAAGACTGTTGTTATTATTTTACATTTATTGAGTGCCAACATTTTGCAGTGTGCTGTACCTAACATAGAATTAGACACAGTCCTTGCCCAGTGGACTATCTATTTAAATTAGACACAATCTAAATATTTCTCTTAAATAGTTCCTGTGTTTGAAAATTTGCTACACAATGCATTGTATGAGTACAGAACTATTGTACTTGCAAATGTGATTTAAAACTACAAAGGCTTTCAAAGACAGGTGGCTACAGAAGATGTGATCATTAGACTATAAAATTGCTCAGGGTTTTCAGGTCTTTTTCTGTAACAATCAATTACAGATCAAACTTGAAATCTGAAGTACAGTAAATATTAAATTTGGGAAATGATCTATCGACAATTTGATTTTTATTTTTGAATCAAAAAGTTAACAACAATAATGTCATTTATTTGCTAAGCTAGCTTTGGAATTATATTTATTTGTGTTTTTTAATTCTAGTCTGCAGTTTCACAAAGGTCAAGATCACATTGTCTAACACAGTGCACTGCACTTATTAGACACTCTAAACATTATTTAAGGAGTGAAACAGAGGCATTTGCAAATGGATTTCTTCCTTTTCTCAGGGACTTTCTTTTCAGATTTTAGAGTCTGAGGGGGCAGTGCTTTACTGGCTTTGGGCCACTAACAAAAACAAACAAAAAATAAACAACAACAACAACAAAAAACCTCAAAGGCAGAGAACTTCCTGGCTACTTTGGAAGAGTTCTGGCTTGGAAACATCTTTTTTTTGATAAAGATGTTTCTTGCCTCTCAGCAAGAGCTAGGCGTGACGACCTAACAGGGCCGTGAGAGTCCTTAGAGCTGTCTGGATCCCCACCAGTGATCAAAGGACCTTTTTACACTGGATGCCTGGTTTCAAGGGATGTAGTCACTGTATGCTGTAGCCAGCTTACTGGTCTGTTGTGCAGATACACACAATTCCCATCAACTCTATTATAAATCAGAGCATTAGTAGAGTAAGATGAATAGATAAACACAGAGAATATGGAAGTTGGTCTACTTATGTATTTCTTCTATATATTGTGAATATTGTATACCAACTGTGCTGTATACCAAGCTCCAGGATACTCTTTCAGTTCATTCTTGGTCTCAGATACTGTATGTCAATCCTGTTTGCAAGACTGAAGTCATTTTCTCAGTAAACAGAAACAAGGATCCCTGACATCACAATGGAATCATACCTAGCCTTCAGTTTGAGTTTCTGGATGACCATTTATATTGTCTGTATAATCCAAGTCACCTTAACTTTTCTGAGTCCCAGACTCCTTAGATATAAAAGAGGAATAAATATTGTACCTAACTCTTAGTATTTGTGTGAAAATTAGTATACATAAAATATTTTGAACATAACTATTCAGTTATTATTATTAATATTCATATTATAAACTATTTTATAGTGATATAACAGATACAAATATTAAAAAGTATGCTACATACACAATTCTTATTTTAATTCAAAATATAAAATGTTGATACTCGAAGAAGTTTAATAAGCAATTCTCAAATTATCATTTATCTGCCAACCGTATAAATATAAAGCTTAGGAAATATGGAGATGTTCACCTTCATTCAACAGCAAATCCCCTGCCCACTTTCTCATGGATCCTTCACCTTGTTCTTTATGTTTTTTAAGACTCTACTCTTTCCTCTTGTCCTTCCTGTTCTTTGAGTTCCCCTTACCTTAATTTGTCTTCTAATATTTTTCAATTTAAACCTGAACTACTTCCTTTCATCGATAGTCTCATTTTCTACTTTGGTGAATATATGATCTAATTTCCTGAAACATTTCTTCTGTTTTCCTCAAAACATTGTGTTTCTTGCTCTTTTTCCCTACCCCTGTTTCAGAACACACAGAGCTTCCATAACATCCTAAATCCATGATTATATCTCACCTGCCATATTGTTTGTTATTCCTTTCCATCTTTTCATATCCTCAGAGGTTTCCCTTCCTACTTATCTTCTCCCCTTTGTCCTATAAGATTCTCTTGATCTACTTGTTTTACTTTTAATTACCACACACTTAATCTTCTCCCTGTCTCTTGGCTGAGTTTGTTCCAAAAATTCATTGGTTATGTCCTCATCGTCAAATTTCGTGGTCTTGTCAATATTGTACCATTTCATTCACTTTGTGCCCCAACTCTTTTTTGGTAAGTTAATTAGAAGCAATTTCTTTATTTGTAGCTTTCTTCCATGCCTACATTAATATCATGTAGGTCTTGGATGTCAAATATCGTACTTATGTACATGATGTAAAGATCTGTGTGTCCCATCTCAACCTGTCTATCAGTCTTTAGGCATTTTATCTCCAACTCTGAGCTAGACATGTCCATCCATCTATTTTGGCTGCAACTCTACCCAATCATACAAAAGTCCCAAACTGAAAACCTCTCCTTTAAACCAACATCTTCTCTTGGTTTTCCCATTTTTTAATAACCCCAAAATTCTCACCAAAAGCCCACAACCACTCAATTAATTGATAGTTTGATTTAATTGCCCATAATTCTGGTGACTTTTCCCACCACATTTGTACATCTTTCACCTTTGTCATTCCCCTGCCTTCTTCCATGCCTGCCTCTCACCCCCTTTCCCTCTGGTAGAAGTAGGGAAGTTCTCATTCACCAGACCATTTATACGTTGTAAGAAAATGAGGAACCCTAAAACCCAAATTGGAGCAGTGTCCCCTAGTGACTAACTTCTGACCCAGAGGCCAAGAGAACTAAACACGTACAGAAAACACCCTGACATTAGAGCCCACCCACACCGCATAGGTGAGATATTTTGGAAGGACTCCAAGACAAACAGCATGCCACCCTTGCCAGTTCACAGTGGTGGAAGGATGAGGGAAGAGTCACAAGCATGAAATGTGCAGGCACAAATGGCTCTTTCTGTCCCCACTTTGTACCACAGTATTTTAGATCTAACCACTTCCTACTCGGATTTTTCTCTTAGTCTTTATGTTTCTCCTCTCTCTCTCACTTTTAATTATCTGCCAAATCAGTCTTTTTGAAACCTAAATTGATCCCCGTGAACTCTTGTTTCAACTATCAGCAGCTTGATCCTTCCAAAAGTACTGGGGCCAGCAGGATGAGCATCGTCAGGGATCTTTAAGGTCCTCAGGCCTCATCCCAGACCTGCTGAATAAGGGTCCTGGAGGGAGAGCCCCACATTCTGTTTTGACAGGCCCTTCAGGTGGCTCTGATGCAGGAGTTGGAGTGGAGAACCAGTACTTTAGCCAGGAGAGCCATAAACATTAGCTTTTACCATGCTCCCTGTGCAGGCCAACCTTATTTGAAGATTGTGTTTTCTGCTATCCTCCCTCACCACAAATTTTTCATAATTTCCCTTTTTTGTGAATGCAGGGTCCTCTGTGCCTACCATGTGGTACATCAGCTTTCTTTTCTTTTTTTTTCTTCCAAATAGCCAAATCATCCCTTCAGTCTTGGTTTAGAAATCTCATTGCTATGAAAATCCTCTGAAATAGACTCCTCTAGTATTTATATAACAGCAATACTCTTTCTTTAAGAGAGGTCATGCATTATTCTCTTTTATCATTAGAGTTTATGTCTTATGCACCAAAATAAGCTCTAGGAAAAGAAAGTCAATGTCTAAGCCATATTTTAATTCCCCATAGTGTCTGGTCCAGAGCTTCTTTATAGTTTTTGATGATGAATCTTCAGGATGACACAGACTAATGGCATTGAACATTCTGGGCTCTTTATTACTTCTTGTCAATATAGTTTCACTTTCTAACCTCCAGATCTTAAGGACATCACAGTTGTAAATGAGTCTTCTACATTTAGTGGATTAGTGGAGTAAGTACCATTTTAAATATGCTTCAGTTTGCAAAGTACTTTCACCAAAATATATCTTAGATCCTCATAAAAACCCTGTTACGTAAGTTCTTTTATCATCTCCATTTTTTTTTTTTTTTTTTTTTTTTTTAGGTAACAGGACTAAAGATTGTCATATGTAAACATGCTGCTCCCTACTAAGAGTAAAAAAACCATAGAGATGAAGGCAGGATCTCATACTTAGGCAAAGAAGCTAAAATTTTGTGTTTTTTTCTGCAAAAGAGTTTCAGCTCAGCAATGCACTGTGACCTTGAACTTGAAGGATAAGAGTCTGATATTTTGCTTTCCAAGTAAAGAATAAGCCAGCCTTTTCAGTTGAATGAGGAGAGTACTATAGATGGAGAAAAGAATGGATTTTGTCTTTGGAAGAAGACATTTGAAGGTATGGAAATAATTATCAAAATAAATGTTTATATGCAGAGACATGCATATTTTAAATTAATAAACAGTGCTTTAGCTATGTAAATTGATTGAATAAACTGAATTCAAATTTTTTAAGCATTAAGGTGATTATGCTTTAGCATCAGTCTAAATCTTAGGATTTTTTTTTTTTCTGAAATTTTCTGCAAGGCAAATGAGTAGGGAAAGAATCCAGCATAAAGCAGATTCAATATAAGAGTTCAGCCAACATAGAACTTGCCCTTAACAGTCTGTGGAAGAACAAATATTCCATTTTAGTTAGCTCTAAGCTGTAAATTGTTCACAGTAGATGCAGCCGAATCAGATTATGTTGGACAGAGTCTAAGTTTGTCATAGGAAAAATAGATAGGCAGAATCTCTTATGGGATAAATTAAAGTTACATGACTTGAAGAATTATCATTCACTGTTGATTTTTCCTCTTCCATTTTTTTTCATAATGTCTGATTATAGAATGTAGTCAGTTAGTACTTACTGAGTGATTTAATTTATACTCCAAATAATATTTTTAATGTGGGAGTCCATAATATGACTCTGAAGACATTGTGCAGAACTTTTGATTAACGATTCTAAAATTTTGCAAGGCAGAACATTAAATAGTTAAAAGGGGGAGGGAATAATAAGATTGTAAACAGTTGTGGGAAAAAATGGAGAGCAAGTTAGGAGCTTAAAAGTAGAAAAATGGAGTTTGATAAGAAGTACCTCAGGTTGGCCAGACTTCACAGCATATGTAAACAGGACTAAGGACCAAATCATGTGGCACTTGAGTTCCCTGTGAAAGGACTCTGGACTCACTGCCTGGGCCTGGCATCGCTGACCTTGCTCTTGCCTGACCCTAGTACATCCAGGCAAAGTAGGTGTAGAAGGTAGAACAGTGAGTCGGTGAGGCAGTGTTATCCACCAGGCCTTTCTCTGCTCTCCTTGACAGTGGTATTAAAGCAGAGGAAGTGGTTACATAGGGATAGAGCTTTTAGACGCTGCCTTAGAATAACAGAACAATACAACCAAAGGACAAAATGCTGCAAGTCCTAAATAATTCCTTAAAATGAAAAGTTGAAAATCGAGGAGCCATTTTTCTCTCAAATCCTCTTTCTCCCTCTTCTTTTCTATTCCTTTTCTATTTTCCTGCTCTCTGAAGGCTCTTTCCTCTTACTTTTTACACCCCTCTGCTTCTTCCCTTTTTCTTCACCCCTCCATCTTTATTTCACCATTTACCATGTTGCAAAGGGAGGAGGTGGTGGAAGATGGTGGGTTAAACTGGCTAACCTCATTTTCATTAAGGGGAGCAGCCTAAACTCAAATTAGAGTGTCTCAGAATGATGCCCTTGGGGGAAAACACTCTTTTTTTTTCTTGGAGAGCATTAGACGGGTGGCAAACTCTGGTCTAATCCACTGTGAACAATGATATGGGTCAAGAATTGTAAATTTATCCTTATATATTGGAGAAGGGAGGAATAACATGGGGGGTATGTCTTTAAAAATAGCAGAAAATAAGCAAGACTATACCTTTCATTCTTGCAAATTTTTCATCAGATTACAAAGATGGAACACATATCATAGACCTTTGTATGTAAGTATAGCCAGACATTTTGTTCACATCTTTATACGTCACTCCTAAGAAACAGTACTAAGTAGAACATTTACAGTTTTTGTATGTCTATGAAGGAGACAAAATTCATTCTTCTAAATTCTTGTATCAGGTTACCAAAATGCAGCATATTTAACATTCCATATTTTAAATCGCTGTGTTTTTTTTTAAGTGTGACCAAATATTTAGCCCTAAACTTATCAAAGTTTTTATTTTAAAGAAACAACCTTAAGTAGATCATTTCAATTTTGTAGTTTTGCTAAGAGGGACACCATCCCTTTATTCTGCTATTTAATATCATTCATTTAAATATCAAAACACCAAATTCTTTAAATTTAGTGCTACAAAAAAAGGTTCTTGATGAACTAGTGTTTTTCCTTCTATTTGACTATGCGTTTGTATACATAAATATTTGCTTCATGGTGGAATAAATAAAGGAATGAAAGAAATCCATCTTTTTTAGCTTTCCTTTGACTGCCAGAAATTGAGTGCTCAGTTTTGTGCTAAATGGCGGTGGCTTTTTTTAGTTAAATGTTCCTGATATATTCTTGCTCACTCTCATTTACTATTTTAATGCTGTTTTATGATTTTACTCTAACTGTGCCCTTCAAAAATCTGTTTGGGAAGTAGCTGGCATATAAATAGCATTAAGAAATAAACTGCACATTCTGACATTTACAGTTGTAAGAATATTTCCATTTTCAAAATGATTTGGTCTTGCAAGTAAAGTTATTAGCTATGTACAGAAATTTATTTAAGCCTGATTTTGATAGTCACATAGCCCTTCTCGGAGTCTCCTGTTTCTTGTTGTTATTTTTCCTTTCGTCAGAACATCTCTCTCTGCCTAGAAACCTGTGACTCAGTTTGGCTAGGGCTATTTAATCCCTGTTTTGAAGGGCATTGAACTCCCCTGAATCCTGTCATAGAGTCTGAATTTTATGAGTCGTGCCAACTCAGTATGGATTTCTGTATCCCTGAAAGTGCAGCTCCCCGTCTTACTCATGTCTAACTGGGAGCTTTCGTTTCCTCGGATCTCATTGCATGTGCAGGCATTGTTTTCTTTGCTTTTCAACCATCACTTCTGTCTTGTCTTTCAAAACCTGGCTTAAGTCTAACCTCTCTTGGTGAGACGTGCTTAACTGAACTCCAAGTGACTCTTACTCTAAGTCTCCTTGGAATTATCCACTCGGTTTTTACTCTGTTAATTTGCCCTTATTTGTATGACATGTTGAAAGCATTCTGAAGCTTTTTTGTAAAGCACATGAATGAGTTCTGGCTCTCTATTTAGGAAATTTGATAATTGTTTTTTAGACTGTGTTGTCTTTTCCTTTTCAGATTTTTCCCAAACCATGGAGTTTAAGGTTCTGTAGGATGAAGGAATGCTCATTAAATCATGTTGGCTCCCACACTCACATTAAAGCGTAGGCTTGGATGATGTTGGCCTCAACAGACATTTCATTAGGAAGTAACATGACAGTTGTTTCCAGAAAAATTTAATCTTAAAGAGTGAAATATAGTTATTGATACCGTTATGTTTTGCACCATCACAAACAGCAGATTTCTAACCTAGTTTCTTTCTCTTCCCATTATTCATATTCTTTCCAGATTGATTGAGGCATATGGCTTTAATTATCAAGTATATGCTGAGGACATGCAGAGCTATAGCTTTTCCTGACATTTATAATGAAGCTAGTTCCTAACAGCAACATTTGCCAGATTATTTTATTGTATTATGACATTAAACATGGACCAGCAGAGGTCTGGCTAATTGGGAATGATACCTTCACCCTCTAACTGCTTGTTTATTTTCTAGGAGGCTAATTTACTTTGGTTATAAAATGAAACCTCATAACCTAGTATAAATGAGTTTGGTCATATAATATCCATAGCTAGGATGGAGGAAATTCTATAAATAAATAAACAACAATTCTGTAAAATTTATTCATAAAAGTGAATAAATACAGATTTGTTGCTTTTATTTACTCGCTGTAAGACTGGAAATAACATTAAATACTTGTTTTTCTTCCTTCTTTTAATGAATTGGCAAGAATTATTTGTAATTACTGGATTTTTATAGGCAAAGACTTGCTAAAAGAGCTTTAATATCAAAATCAGGGTGGTTTTTTTTTTTCATTTCACTGGAACAGAGGAAAAATGGTCATTTATTAAGCTTAATTGACAATTTTTTAAAAAAACTTTTATAATGGAAATTTGAATAATACATATACAAAACATAATTTTTACTTTTTAAATACCAAGACCTTAAACTTACCCAAAACCACACAATACTTGTTATGACATTCAACTCCACTAATGAAAATTATTCATCTCCTTTGAATCATTGACTGCTGAATTTTCTCAGATCAGAGCTTATTAGTCCATTTCATATGTGTTGAAAAATTTTATTGATAACTTGAGAGATCTTTCTAAATTTGGACCTTCAAACTTTGATCTTATGGCCACATATTAATTTTATGAACAGTCTCAACAATTGCATGGAGTATGACGCTTTTGGCTTTTAAAGAATTTTCTAAAACCAAGGAGCTGTATAATGGAGATCCATTAGGATCCCATAGAATACAGAGGCCACTAGAGTGTGTTCCAAGGGGACTTTTAGTGGTGGTCTTGGGACTACCCCAGGGGTTTCCAGGAGAAAGAAGAAGGTTATTGATCAAGTGAGAATGTCCATTTCAATTCTTTTAATAATTTGCATAGAAATATGCATTCACTTGTAAACAAATTTTTGAACATTAAAAAATTCAGTAACTCCTTTTGTGGATGTGCAATTGTCCAGGCAAATAATGTGATGAATGAATGGTACCTAAAAATAGTTTGCTAATGCTCATTTGTATTTGAATCCAGTTCTATGAATTCTTTGATAATTTCTCCTTCAGTGCTAGTGCAATAAATTCTTCAAGTAAAGAGAAGTTTGCTTTTAATATTTTTAATAGTAAGCAAATAATTAGCTTAAGTTAAAAAGGTGAAAATGCAAACTTCTAATATCCACTTTAATGTTAAAAAATGTTAGTTAATATACTACATTGTGCATATGTGGCTTGTACATTTTTAAAAAATCTTTTTCTAACTCTCATTGCCAGTTTTTACTGCAATCAAAGGATGTAATAATAGGTTTATAAGTAATATTTGTAAAATTGAGTTTGGTTGTGTAGAACTTTATGAAAAATATCTAAACAATGGTTATTAGATATCAGTTATACGCTAGGCACTCTATTAGAGAAAAGCAAAGAGTAAAGTAAATACTCTAGAACTAAGGACTTCACAGCTCAACAGGAGAGACAGTCTAAAAATGAACTGTGATATGGTCATCATGTTCCTAAATGGATAGATAAATATCTGAGCTGGACCTTGAACTGAGAACTGTGTGTGTGTGTGTGTGTGTGTGTGTGTGTGTCTGTCTGTCTGTCTGTCTGTACCTGTGTTCCAGGACTGGGAAACAGGGAGAGAGAAAGACAGCTAGAAAAAATAGAGACACTGATTGATTCATGAAGATGTTATGGAATCAAGCACTGGAAGATGGAGAAGAGGGCAGACTCTGGGGAATAAAACCCATTAGGCCCAGATCTCTTCAGTTGGAGGTGCCCCATATAGACTGAAGGTGGCATAGGTTCCAGATAAGTAGTTAAAGCTCAAGATATTCATTCATCCATTCGGGAAATATTATTGGGTGTTAATTGTTCCTCCCTCAGGCATTATAATTTGCACTATGTTAGGGAAGGGAATACAAAGGTTATTTTTCTGGAAACGTATAGTCCATCAAGAGGACAGACATCTTATAAGAGAATTATAATAATCAATCATATGAAATAGAATGATTTAAATCTATGATGTATAATCCTGCTAGAATAATTGCATTTTATATAATTGCAAATAAAATTATGTTTTTATTACATGTAAAACATTGGTTTTTTTGAGGGGGTACTAGAGGCACTCAACCACTGAGCCACATCCCCAGCAATATTTTGTAATTCTTTTTAGAGACAGGGTCTCACTGAGTTGCTTAGCACCTCACTTTTGCGGAGGCTGGCTTTGAATTTGAGATCCTCCTGCTTCAGCCTCCCACACCTTACAGGTGTGCACCACTGCGCCCAGCAAGAATGGTTTTAATGGAAATAATCATGAAGAGTGCCTGTTGCAAGGGAGAAAGAGCAGCTGAATGGCTTCACAAAGGAGGTGGCATTTGTGTTGAGGATTGAAAGATGGTACAGGGAGTCATTGCTAGCATACAAGTAAAACCGTGGGGGTAGAGCATATCTAAATATACCAGTTAAGCATATATTCAGGTTGAAAAATGGGTTTTGCTCTTAGCTTTCAGTCAGGCTTTGGATCTTTATTAGCAAAAGCCTCTCTGATTCCTATTCAGCCTAACTGACTTAATCGTACTTACATGAAACATACCTGATATTTGCATGGGGGCCAAGGATTCAGGCAGGTACTGATAATTTGCATGTGGATATTGACGAGTCATAACCACACTGGTTGTTGTGCACTAGTTGGTGATGCTCTTTTCCTTACATCTTAAACATACTAAGAAATGACACGGGCTGGTTTTCTGACAGACTTTTCTTGACTTGCCTGCTGTCTTCAAGGCTTTTTCAAGTTCTTTTACCCCCCTTAATTTTATCATTTTTTCTTTGTCTTATAATTGCCTTTTCTCACTTAGGTTTTCCTTGTTTTCTTTTACTCAGTTTAAATCTTACACTACAGCCCTGCATTAGAAACTTTCTAATTTTACCCTTGTGTTGCCACAACTTGATAAGTGTGGGCTCTATGAATACAGCCAAATAATCCATTTATTCTGTGATTTGTCTTCATAATTGAGTGTGTGGAATTTTCTTTTCAACAAGTTTAGAATAAGTCAATATTCCTGAGATGGCACAGTACAGCTCAAGTCAGATGGTTCTACTAAACCCCTTTCCTCATAAAACTCTTCAAATATAACTGAAATTCTAAATGTAATTGTGCAAAGCCTGAAGCAAAAACAGCGTCTTTGGTTATTATGATGCGGTGAGTGTTAGATTAGAACATTTATAAATTATTCCTTATTCATAGCAGCATCAGTTTTGAATTTTGAAAAATAAGTTATTCTTTTCATTTAGGTCCTATCCCAAACTTATGGAGAATAGTAGCTTGCAGATTCACAGGATGTTTGCAAGGAAGAACTAATTAATAGTTTTAAAGCACTTAGAAAGCATGAGGTGTTTTGTGTTATATACATAATAATTATATAATCTGGCAAAATAGCTATTTATGTTTATTAGGATACAGTAACTATAATTTCTCATGCTTTGTTTGGGGATTTCTTTGATTTGCAAGGTGTATTTTCTTCATTTCTTCAGGAAAATGATAATGTGGGACATCACGTACAGTACTGAAGATTAATTTTTACTAAAACATAGACCATTTGAAAGTTAAGATGTCAAAACTGATGGAGTTAGAAGAATCTTGCAGTGTCCAATATTTGACATGGAAAAAGAAGGCCTAAACATATATGTGAACTAAGTGGTAGGGCCATGACTGGTTCCTGTGCTTATGGGAAAATTTGGTCTTCTCTTGCAGCAGTCTTTCAAGCAAGCCTGTAGAAAAGTCAGCACACACATATGCGTGCACATGTACACACACACACACACACACACACACAACCTAAAAACTTGCTGTAGATCATTAATTTCCCTTGCCTTTGTAATGTGGATAGACAGGACACTATTGTAAAGTGCTTCTTCATTTTTTCCTGAAGTAACTAGAGAGGCAATGTTTACCTAGTTATTACCCAGTCCTTTCTATGAACATTTATGGTGAATTTGACTGTAGAAGAGATTTTTTTTTTTTGCATAGCACATTGGACTGTACCTATTTAATCATATGTGAAGTATATGCTGAATTTTTGAGAAAGTGCTAAACAGTTTCCCAAACAGGTCATGTCATTTTACAGTCTTACCAGCAACACCCGTGTTCAGGTTCATCCACTGCCCTGTAAGCACTTTTTATTGTTTGTCTTTTTAATTTTAGCCATCCTTCTTGGTGCCAAGTGGTATGTCATTCTGGTTTTGATTTGTATTTTTCAAATAATTTATCATATTGAGCATCTTTCATATGCTTATTGACTATGTGCTTGTCATTTTTGGAGAAATGTCTATGTAAATCTTTTGCTCATTTTTCATTTGGGTTATTTGCCTTTATCTTGAGAATTCTTCATGTACTATAGATATCAGTCACATATCAGATATGTAATTTACAAATATGTTGGTTCTCATTGTGTATATGTATGTATACATGTGTGCTCTATAGGATTTTCTATCTATAGGATTATTGTACCTTAGCTCAAATATAAGTAGTATTACTTCTTTCTTTTCCAATCTGGATGACTTTTATTTCTCCTTTTTATTCTTTTTTCAGCAATCAGGACTGAATCCAGGGCCTCACACATGCTAGGCAAGTGCTCTACTACTGAGCTATATCATCAATGCTTTTTATTTTATTTTGAGACAAAGTTGCTCAGGCTGGCCTTGAACTAATGATCCTCCTGCCTCAGTTTTAGGAGTAGCTGGGATTATTGGCATGCACCATCACACCGGGTCTGCATGCCCTTTATATCTTTTTTTTTTTTTTTTTTTGACTGATTTCCCTGGCAAGTATTTGGAGTAAAATATTTGAAAGTGGAGAGAATGGATATCCTTGTTTTGTTCTTCATCTTTGGGGACTGCTGTTTTTTTTACAGCTACCAGGGTCATACATCTGATTGCTTCCAAATCTAGTTTGGGACTAGAGAAATTAAGATAGTAATGAACAAATTAAAACACAATACAATTTGCTGCTTTATTGAAATTTAGCTGTTTTCCTTGAATAAATTCTTCTCAATATTACTACAAATATAAAGTTAGTTTTTTTGAGTTCTGAAAAAAGTGGATTTTGATATTATTTGTCATTATTTTTCAAACCTTTTAATTAAGAAGTGTAATTAAAGGAATTCATATTCTGCCACCCCAGAGGAGGTATTAGATTTTTCACGGCACAACTTTATGGTCAGAAAATTTAGTGCAAAGCAAGGATTTAAAAATAAGTATTATTTTCTATTTTAAAAAATGTATGAAATAATATTTCCTTAGAATACCTCTTAAATATAGCATTTTCTAATTTTCATAAAAAATTTTATATCTGTAAGAAAAGTATCAGTTTGGAGTTTTAAAATAAAGTCAGTTGGGGACTGGAGTCATGGCTCAGTGGCAGAGTGCTTCCTGGTATGTGTGGGCCCCTGAGTTCAATCCTCAGCACTGCATATAAATAAATAAAAGATCCATTGACAACTAAAAAAAATATTTAAAAAAAAAAGTGAGTTACTTTTGTGCTTTAGAAGTTATCGTTTTATTTGAAATGAAAAGTAGAGTACTTAGAAGACAATATCCTTATTCATATTCATTTAAAGTAAAAGCCAATAAGCTACACAGTGTGCTCTTAAGTTTTGGAGGGGAAGAAGGCTTCAGTGTACAGGTAACTGACTGAGACACCTTCTGTGCTTTGTCAAGTGAGCTAAAAAACTTGGACATAAGTGTTCTGCTTGTCAGCAACTCTATTTTTAAAAAATCAGAGTTTCTTGGGGTAAAATAAACCTTATGAAACAATTCAGATTGTTACTGCTAATATAGGACCTGCCCCAGCATGGTTGCATTAGCAGGCTTTAAAAATCATCCTATGATTATATACGTGTGACCTCTTTCTCTCTTCCTCTCCCCTTATTGAGAAGAGATTGACTTTGAATACCCTGCAGTTTACTTTGCCAGTCACGTTTGAGCAACTGTGAATCATTTGTTCCAACTTTGTTCTGAGTAACTCTGATCCAGGAGTTTAGCTAGTTCTTAAAATCTGTTAACTGACAGATGTTTCTCTATTGTCCCCTGTTGCCACATAGGACAAAGGGAAATAATGCTTTTGCCAGTTCAGTTTGCCAAGAAATTGACTTTTCAGTATTAAGATTTTTGAGTGCAGAGACTCCCTTTGTTTTGAATAATAATACAAGTCACATACACAATATTTTATTTTTTATTTTATTTAGGAAAAATACAAAGACTGTGTTCAGAAAAGAACTTGATACGAAACTAGTTAAAAATACCTAGTTATATTTACTCTGGAATGTTTCCTAATATATAAGAGGAAGCATATACTCTAAGGATTAGTGCCAATTCAACCAATTAGTTGTACTTTTGAAATAATTATTCAGATTTTCTTCTAAGCTTATTGTGATTGGTTGATGAAACAATGATATTACTTAGTAGCTTGCTTAGTGTGTATTTTCCCCAGTCTCTTCTATTGAACATATTTTCCATTATTTCCCACCACTGGGGAGAAAGTTATATTTAAGATAAGTCTCCCTTGAAAGACAAGCTTAATACTAAAGGAAAATATTATGTTGCATTAAGTTAAACTTTGGAGCATCACAAAACTTTGAAGTATCCAAAATTTTTGTACCCTTAAGTTGCCCCTTTGGAAATGACATTGACTCTGTGGACTCTGTAGTCTTTCTAAAACTAACATTAAAAAGTTCTGGACTTCAAAATTGAGAAAGTAGATTGCATAAAACTAAAACATTAAGCAAAGAAAACAATTAATGAAGTAAAGAGATGATCCACAGAAAAAATAGTTGCAAATCATACATCTGATTAAGAGTTAATATCCGAGGGGGGATAGTAGAGGATAGAAAAGGCAGCAGAATACAACAGACACTAGTATGGCAATATGTAAATCAATGGATGTGCAACTGATGTGATTCTGCAATCTGTATACGGGGTAAAAATGGGAGTTCTTATCCCACTTGAATCAAAGTGTGAAATATGATATATCAAGAACTATGTAATGTTTTGAACAACCAACAATAAAAATTAATTAAAAAAAAGAGTTAATATCCCAAATGTATAATGACCTCAAATAACTAAATAGGAAGGAAACAAATAAAGGACCTGAACAGACATTTGTTA
Source organism: Callospermophilus lateralis (assembly GCF_048772815.1). Classification (NCBI taxonomy): domain Eukaryota; kingdom Metazoa; phylum Chordata; class Mammalia; order Rodentia; family Sciuridae; genus Callospermophilus; species Callospermophilus lateralis. The sequence goes on from NC_135312.1 coordinate 14,798,804, forward strand.
AAAGAAGACATACAGATGGACAATTGATTCATGAGAAAATGCTGAACATCGCTATCACTAAAAATTAGGGAAACATAAATTAAAACTTCAATGAGATATCATTACACACCTGTTAGAATGATGACTATCAAAAAGTGAACAACAGATGTTTGCAATGATATGAAGGATGGACTGTACCCTATTGGTAGAAATATAAGTAGACGTAGAAAATAATGTAAAGATTCCACAAAAAAACCTAAAAATAGAACTATCATATAATGCATATCACATAATACTATCATATGATACAGTAATTCCACTCCTGGATATATATCAAAGGAAATATATATTGAAGAGGCATCTGTACTCTGGTGCTCATTGCAACATTGTTCACAACAGCTTAAGATATGGAATCCAAACTTGCTATATATTAATAGATGAATGGATAAAGAGTGGCATATATACATAATAGAATACTATTCATCCTGAAAAAGGAAGAAAATTTTGTAATTTTCAATTAAATGGATGAACCTGAAAGATGTTACACTAAATTAAATAAACCAGGCACAGAAAGACAAATAGTGCAAGATGTCACTTACCTAAAACTGAAGAACTCTAGAGAAGCAGGGAATAGAATGGTAGTTACCAAAGGGCAGGTGGGGACAGAGAAGTAATACTGAGCTGTGGATCAAAAGGTACAAAGTTTCAGTAGAAACTAGCAACAGATTTTTGAGATCTGTTACACAGCATAGTAACTATCATCATTAATACATTGTGTATTTCGAAATAGCTAAGAGTGAATTGAAAATGATTGTTAGAGCATTTACCTAGCTCGGGTGAGGTCGTAGGTTTAATCCCCGGTACAGCAAAAAAGACACACACACACACACACACACAAAAAAAAAAAACAACATAAAAAAAGAACAAATATTGGTAGACATGGGTATGTTAATTAGCTCAACTTAATCACCCAGTCTTGCATACCTATAAAACATTGTTCTGTCTAAAAAGTAAATAAAACTTCTTTGGCTTGAAATTGCTTCACCAATTGCTCAGGAAAAGAAAAAGAAAGAAAATGTAAAGAAAAAGAGAAAGTTCATGATTTAATTTCACCAAGACTTTTCCTAAATTATGAAGTTCATTTGTCAATTCTGTTTAGTGTTTGTGTTTTGTTTGTTTTTTAACTTCACAAATTTCTTCAGTTAGAATAGAAATAATATCAGCTGTGTGTGTGCTTCATATTCATATAGACCAGGAAGCTCACTTTCTCCAGAGTTGCCGAATACATTTAAAGGTATATTTGAAGCCAGGTACAGTGGCATGTGTCTATAAACTTAGTTATTCAGGAGGTGAAGGCAGGAGTATCTCAAGTTCTAGGTCATCCTAGGCAAAATAGGATAAAAAGGGCTAAGGATGTCATTCAGAGTTAAAGTGCTTACTGAGTACAGAGGGCCTGGGCTCAATCCCCAGTACACCCCCCCACACACACCAAAACAAAACAACAGAAAAACTCATTTTTTCTCATGTTTTATGCAAAAAATATGATATTCATTTAAATTTACTAAAAGTAGAAATTCTGTTTCTAATTTTACTTCTGCTAAATTATATTCCATTTTATTTTTATTTGCTATCAAAATACTTTAATACTGTTATCTTCAAAAGATTGAGAATTGAAGTATAAAGCAGCCACTTACTTTTTATGTAAAATGTAACATGATTGGCAATGATTATGAAATTGGTGTACAAGAGATAGATTTTTCTGAATTCTTAAAATCAGAGGGTCTATTGGACAGCTGAAAAATTTGAAGGAAAAGTGTGCTGATGTTTAACCAATATGGAGTGGCCAAGTAGGCAGTGCAGACTGTGGACAGTGGGGATGCTCACGCTGTTGTGTCCTTACTAAACAGCAACCATATAACTGGGTATATATTCATATCAGGCACATGTTTACATGTATGTATTAGTTATTAGAAATAAGAATCACATTTGGGATGGGAGATGTTAAATCCAGTCTTTTAACTTAGCTCCTTAATAATGCCTAGGTTTTCATTTTTGAATATCCAGCAGTGGTTCTTAATAAAAATTGGTTGTGAAACAGCAGTGAGAGGTCAAGCCTGGATCTGAGGATCTGTGTTATTTATAGATGAAATATTGCCATTAAATCACAAATTAGCATAAAAGTTCCAATGAAGTGATGAATGAGATGAGCATGAGCAGATGTCCCAGAAAACATGATAAAGAGAAACACTGGAGAAATGCCACTGGATTTGGTGACAAGTAGACAAAGAGATTCCTAATCTAACAAATTCCTTTGATGTTAAGTGTTCTCTTTTAATAATTAGGAGTGAGTAATGCTTTTAGAACATTTATAGGAGCCTGGGAGTAGAACACCAGTATAAGAAATCAAAGAATAAGCATTTACTGAGTATCTGTTGTTTAGAGGGTTAAACATTTGTCTAGGTTAGCCTAATTTAATTATGTTCAAAATGTCTTCTGTGTACTGTATAGAATGACTGTATACTGATCAAGGTCCCAGCAGTCATGATATAGCATTGTACAGGGATAAAATCCAACATGGGTTGATAATACCCTTGGAGACTAGCAATACCAAGAAGTCATTTCCTAGGCCCCAAGTTCTGAAGGTAGGAAATGCTGCAACAGATCATGAGACCTATGCTGTGGAAGAAGAGGTGTGGCTGCCAGGAAGAGTCTGAGGGAATATCCATCAGAGACATCCTACAGGTGCCTTCCACTGGGTGGATCAGCCTCTAAGCTCAAACCTGTGGACCAGTGTGCTTGAGTTACTTATCTGTTGAATTAGAACTTCCTGCTGAAATCAGGATGTCGACTGGAGACTGGATCTCAGAGGGGAGGACAAACAGAACCCCTGGTGTGCATAGACAGTGTCAGTCCTCTTCAATTTTAGTCATTGGATTTGAATCAATATAAAGTAAAAATGAAATGCCATAGTTTATTATTTAATGAATGTCTGTGGAACATGACAGTACTACATGATTGACTACCTTTTATGATATGAATAGAAAGAAGTCTTATAATAATTGTTGAGCTTTTCTTGTGAATTGAAATAAAAAATAAGTAACAGTTGAAATACTGGAGCTGTGAACTGCCTCCTCCCAAATAAATTGTCCTTAAATTAACCACTCAGGAGTCACAGAATCAGAATTGGGTCACCAAATCTCACAATAATACCCCAGCTCATTCATGGTTGAACACAACATAGAGGGGCAGCTAAAGCTGTTTGGGAACTTTTAGTTTGAAAGTAAAATTGATTTGAATATGAGGACTGAAATGTATTAGCAGATGGAAAAATTAAGGAAATATTACTGTTTAAAGACTGCTAGTCCATAGTAATCATGATATTATTAATAATACATAATTAGCAATAATAATATCATTTATGGAGGACTGAACACATGCCAAACATAATGTTAGATATTTAGTAATTTTAGATCTATGATTTAAATCCGTAGTTGTAGATCTGGTTACCTTGGTAACCTAGAAAATGAGTTACATGCTTTTACCTGTTTTACAGGTGAGACGTATGAAGTTCAGAATAGTTAAGTAACTTCTCCAGAATAATGTAGCTGATGCGTTGATGGAGATGAATCTGTCACTCATAATCTTTGGATACTGTTGCTTCCTGATTCTCTTTACTGTCTTCCACCTTTTGCATTCCAGTGATCTATTAGCTTTCTTTCTCTTCCATGACTCATCTCACTTTCAATGTCAAATTCTAACCCTGTCAAGGCAACATCCCTGCAGTCACTGATCCCTTGAGGGCTGTGTCATGCTTAACAGATGCCTTAAGTTGTGCTTATATCCTTGAGGCACTTCATTGCCTATGATTATAATTTAGTCATCCATTCACTAATACTAATGTTGATTCATCTCTTATAATGTTAAGGGCCAATGGTGATGGGCCTTTTATATATGGAATATACCAAATAGACACATCTCCTGTTACTATGTAGAAGAATCAGACAGTAAAATGGAAACAGATGTAATGCAGTGTCGGGGAGTAAGTGCTATGAAAGTAAATAAAATAGGAAAAAGGACAAAGGTACTATTTGGGTCAGAGAGCTAGGGAAAGGTCTTCCAGAGAAGTATTATTAGGAAAGGTTAAGTACATGAATAACAGGGAAGGACCATTTGAGGCACAGTGACTAGAAAATGAGAAGGCTTTATCAAATGTAGGACTTTCTTCATTTTTATGCTTAGATCCTTCAGTGTAAGGTCAACATTGCTCTGCTACACCACATGTTCCTAATAACAACTGACAATGCACAAAAAGATAGAAAACTGAGTTTAGGTGACCAACAGGTTCTGTCTGATATATGTATGATAGGAGTTTCATGACACAACCCTATCACATTATGTTCCAGAAATATAGAGTGATCCTGAATAACCTTCAATCCCTTGGTGACATCTAGGCACATCACACTTTGCACTAGCTCAGGCACCTTCAGCAGCATAATGCAGCAGTTTTTATGTTGCCTTTGGAGTCCACACTTTTCCTAGCATGAGGACCCCCTAAATTTCCCTTTTCTGATGAGCTGAAATTAGTTTTTCCTTTAAGATGCCAACATGCACACGTATCTAGAGAAAACACAAACACAACAGATTGGTAATTTTCACATGTTTCAAGTGTAAAAGGGCTGTCTGAAGACCATTAACCTTTTAATTACTTTTCTACTGCCCCTCATTACTGTGGTTATTTGATCAACATCTGTAGCAACTTTTATTAAAAATTTTTATATCATGTGGGACTTTACAAAATTTTCTTAAAAATTTTAGGGCTAGGTAAAATTTTCCTTTGGAGTTGGCACCTAAGAAAGCAGTTAAGAACTTTGTGGCTTTTTTTTTTTTTTTTTTTTTTTTTTTTTGAGATCTAATTGTTTCCTATTTCTTTCATAAGAGTTTTCAAACTATCTTATTAGGATTCTTTCAATAAATTACTGCAGTAGTTATTATCACATTTTAGCAAAGGACAAGTGTAAGAGTTTAAGTAAAAATCACTAAATCAACTGGGCACTGGGTAGAATTAGAATTAACACTTACAAAAGTGGCATTTTATTCAGTTGTTTCTGTCAATTTTAATGCTAAAAGACAATCGTGGCACCTCCACATAAACCAAGTGAGAACTGGACCTTTCAGTATTTTTAGGCTTCACTATTCCTGAGTAGATATGAAGTAAGGAGAATGATCTCAACAAGCTTCAAATGAACTTCATGTTCTTTTCTCAGCTGATCAAAATTTTATTTTGATTATTTTTCCTTTTCCTTTTCCTTTCTGCTTCTTTTGTGTTAAGAAGAACCGGAAAAAAAAAATTAGAGGCTCCACTTGATTTCTATTTTATAAGAAAAAAAATGATACTATGAAATATGCCAGGTCTTTTATTGGAACAAAACCCTAAGTTCAGAGAAATTGCTTGAAAGCTGCTTAATAAATTAGTTGTAAATCCAAGGGAAAAAGAAGAAAACCTGCCAAATGCCACTCATTTGCAAAGGAGTGCTCATTTTGGATAAATTATTGGGTAATTTTTCAAGGATATCACTCACAAGTAAGGATTTTTTGGGTGTATTTAAATGATTCATTTTCAGTTTCTCATACATTTTTAAATTGTTCTCATTCAGATTGTCACATCTTGACAGGATCGCTCACATGGAGTTTTCTTCCCTTGTTAGAATTAAAGAGGATGAAAGTATTTTTAAATGTCTGTTGCTGAAAGGGAGCAGGTGCCATCCAGCCTACAACTGTCGGTTTTACTCCATAGATGCATTATTGGTCACAGGGACTCTCTTTTTAATGGCAGAAATTATTTCCATAATAATATTAGAGTGAATTAAGCTTGTGCTGTACCCTGTCCCTAAAAGATTCAGAACGTGATTCTCTGATGTCAGCTTTGGGGCAAGATATTCCCAGCATCACATTTACTCAGAAGTATGAAAGGTCTGTGTTATCATAATTTACATATCACACTCCCGTGGAGTCTCGTGTAAATAATAGACACGGGCAATGAGCCCTGCATCACGGCAAATTCACTTTATTTTCTGATACACACAGCGAAGCTTATTTTGGGATAATGGCTACATATGTTCAGGAAAATTGGGCTCATGAGCCCACTGTCTGAACATTTTCCAGAAAAAAAAAATAATAAATGCTTTGTTTGAAGACAGCAGGGAGAGGTTCTTCTATTATTTATACAATCCCCCTTTTATGAGAACAAATACCAACAATCTATTGTTCCCTTGATCAATAAATAGACTATGTATTGTGGTTAATAGAATATTTTGACAAAATGACATATACGATATATTCCATATGGATTGCAAATGTTTCTAATATTGAAAAGATAATAGCCAGCTCTTTAACATGATAATGCAGCTGAACCTGATTTTAATATTTTTTGGCCAGGGGGTTACAATATCCCAGAAGTGAATTTGCTCATGTATTCAACAAATATTTGTTCAAAACCATTGTATGAAAGGAAGTATAAGCAGTAATTGAACACATTCCCTGCTTTCCAGAGGCTTGGAATTTAATATCAAATCAGGCACACAAACAGGGATTTCAGGAGCAAAAGGGTGTGTTCCTAATTCTGCTTGGCTGATTGAAAGAATCTTCAGAGGAACTGCTTTAATAGTCTTAGCAAATGAATTTGTATGTGGTTTTCATATGAACTTTGGGGCAAAGGGCATCTTAAGAAGGGATAATAGCAAGTGCAAATTTAAAGTGCATGAAATGACATTACTCTTTCTATGCACCATCTGGGATTAGATGTGGCTGCAACACAGATTGTTCTGAAGGTAGAAAAAACCCTAAACTTCTAATCAAAAGAGAGGCCATGATTGTGATTTTGAAATTGCTTGTAAACCCTGCCATGGTCTTGGATTTCCACCATGAAGGCTCCAAGTCATTGAAAAAAATTTGAAAAGCAGGGAAAAAAATATCTAATTGAGATACAGAAGTATCATTCTGGTTTCTAACATTGTTTGTCAGCATTATATGTCTTTCTGGGACTCCAATGTCCCTAATATGGTACTTAGCACATTGTCAGATCTTTCTAATGACTAATAAATTGTTCATAGCTCATTACTAATTCTCTTCTTGTATTCTGAATCCATGTCCATTAATCATATTTTCTCTGAAACAATATTTTTTATCCTTCCTTCCTTTCTTCCTTCCTTTCTTTCATATGGCTCCAATCTGGGAAGGAGAAGGGGAAATGACAACCATACAAATAAAACATCCCTGGATACATTCAGTTATATGCTATAGTTTCTCATTCATTTATTTTAATCACTTTTAAAGCAAGGAATTATCTGTATCTGTTTATTCACAAGATGTTTATTGAAAATTTTATAATGTATAATGTTGCCTCTCTTCTGGGTGCTTAGGGTGTATTAAAGAAAAAATAATAATCAAATATGCCTGCCCTTATGGAGTATAACTTATAGCCAGAGCAGATGGACAAAAAACATAACATTTCTAGTAAGTAAATAGTTTTGTACATATTATAACATGATACTTCTCATTAAGAGAGAAGAGGGGAAGAGAAAGAAAAAATTAGGAGGACTGGAGTGGCTGGTTTCAATTTTAAATAGAGTGGGTAGAGAAGCTCTACCAAGAAGATGCAATATAAACAAATATTTCAAGGTGGAGACAAATATAGATGCCTGGGTCTAGACAAAAAAGACAACTAGAGTAGGAGCCTTACACAGAGGTCATCCACAGGATCATGACTGGAGAGGGCCTTGAACTATGTAGATATATTTGCAATAATTTAGCAAAGAATAAGAAAAGGAATTGCTTTCCAATGCCTATGAATAATATGTCCTTTGTTGTGGAAGAAAGAGCTAGACAAAATATTATATTCACTCAGTGTTTGGACCACAACAGTGTCTTTACCCTCACATAGACAGTAACCAGCCACTAACTTACACAACCCTACCTGTTGCTTTGTGTACTATAAATTTTGGTGTTTAATAAACACACTTTCACATGCATTTTCATAGACTTGTTTTAAAATAGAGTGAAGAAAATTTCCTTGAGGCATTTGTCATTCATTATTTCTACCTGAACCTAGAGCCGCCAGGAGTAAATGGAGAATTCCATCTGCAAATTAATCTAGTGGAACACCAGGGAGTGGGATCATTTGACAGGGGCATAATTGTATCAAAGGGAAGTCTTCAGGCCTCTACTTTATGTTAAATATCCTGCCCTTACAAAATGGAAAAAATTTGTAATTACAAAATTGAGGTTGAAAACTAACATCAACCAAATTCAACGAACTTTTGATTGACAGATATACTTTATTAGAAACTAATAATGCTTTTAAGTACCTTCCTAACATGCCCACACTAAATACTTGAAATACTTATGACTTTTTTTCTTGTCTTAATGTAGATTCTTGATTTGTACCTTTTACGTCCAATTCTTTAATGCTTTATGATGCATTGATTTTAGATTCTGTTTTAGTTGATATTTGTCAGACAAGAGTGCATTAATTTTTGTTTGGAATTACATTTTTGTCCAGATGGTTTAGTTCTGAGAATCTGCTTATTTCTGTGAGTCCAACTCTAAGATGGATTTATGAATAGTAATACTAGGTTAGAAAGTCTAGGTAACCCATTTTGTGGTAGGCTCAGTGGTTTGAATTCAGTTGATATATTTCTTTTGTAAATAGGCAGATTGTGGCATGCTTTTTATATATGTGTATAATTAATTATTAGTAAGAATTAATAACATTTTTATGAACTTAGTGATTTCCTTTAAGTTCTCATTCCACTGTATTTTTAAATTATTTAGATATCTGCTCAGCATTGGGCACCAAAATCTATGGTCAATGAAGTGCCTTTTCTGCTTTATATATATTTAAAAATAATGGAAACAAAGATAAATTTTCAATAGTTCATGACAGCATAATCAATAACTATGATCAAATAGCAAACTGAATTATGGTTTTTTTGGTGGTTGTTGTAATTTTAGTCATTTTCAAAAATAATCAAGACCCATCACATTTGCTAGCAGATATGTTATACCTGGGTTTGGATAAGACAGTGAGTATTAAATTCTTCTATGTAGCCAGTTTCCATAGATAGATTCTCCACATTTCTCTTCATAGTGGTAAATTTGGAAAGAGGTGGGCATGGGCTTTGACCCATGCTTTATATAAATCCGATCCATACTGTCATCCAAAATTTTACTGAGGCCAGAACATTTAGGACAAAGTCTTCTTAATCCAGGATCTAGGACCAGAAATCTAAATTTTGATATGCTACTTTAAAATAAACTGATTTAATTCATCTACTTGTTTACTTTATGATTTTTACCTACTTGTTTCCTTTTTGATCTTTTATTCTTTTTTTTTAACTCCAATAACTATAATACATATGGTTATTTGAGTTGATCCGTGGTCCATTCAGTGAGTCTTTTTTGAACACCACCATTCTGTGTCTTTACCAATTGCCACAGATAAAGATTGATCAGTAGTATACCCGTTGGTAGACTAGTTAGTGAAAAGAAGCCTAGATGTTTATTAGGAAACTAGTAAACTCTATATCTCTGATCATGACTTTGGTCTTCACAACAACAAAAATCTTTCTCCAATTTACACTGACATTCACTTAGTAATCTATTTTGTTTGCTTAGGATCTAGTCTGTGCACAGTCTCTTTTTAAGTGTAGCTGAAACAACAAAGATAGAAATATCTGATCTTTTTACTACCATAGCTTAATCATGGAAGGTAGACAAACACATGGAGATACCCTGCTGGTCAGGATAACAAGGATAGAAGTGCTTAGATGAAAAATACAAACAAATTCCAGAGGGATTAGGAAAGGAAAATTCATTCTGATTAAAGAAATCTGGGAAGGATGCTTATAGAAATGTCCTTAAACATCATCCACCTTTTCATGGTGTTATCCAATAGTTTGATGATATTTGTCTTCTCCCTCTTCTTCCTCTTTCTTCTTCCTTAAATCTATTTATCTAT